>NC_092283.1:4935844-5235844 GCF_036320965.1 Panulirus ornatus
GGTCAAAAAGGAAAACATAAGATAGGGTTGCTGTGTTTAAGTACCCTGATGACGTCATCTGATAGGCGGGGCCTGGGCATAACCAATCATTGGACAGATAGTTTGTGGATTACAGAGCTCCACCCTCATGACGTCACCTGTGAGCTCAGAATAGCAACCCTACCTTACGATGTCCTGTTTGGTTTCTCTTCCGCTCACGGTGGCCTTTCTTGGCCTCGTTGGTTCATTCATGTGAATGTTGACTTTAATAAACTCGGTCAACTGCTGAAATGCGACTCTCTGCGGAAGACGGTCCAAAAAGGAGAACATAAGATAGGTTTGCTGTGTTGAAGTACCCAGCTGACGTCATCTGCTAGGTGGGGCCTGGGCATAAATAATCATTGGTGAGATCGTTTGTGGATTACAGAGATTCGCCCTCCCCATGACGTCACCTGTGAGCTCACAGTTTAAGTACCCGGATGACGTCATCTGATAGGTGGGGCTTGGAACTTATCGACCAATCATTGATCAGATAATTTGTGGGTTCAGAGCCTAACCCTTCTTATGACCTCACCCGGGAGCTCAGAGTAGCAACCTTACCTTATGATGTGCTGTTTGGTTTCTCTTCCGCTCACGGTGGCCTTTCTTGGCCTCGCTGGCTCATTCATGTCAGTGTTGACTCTTTGACAAGTTCAATCAACTGGTGAAACCCAACTCTGAGCGGATGACGGTCCAAACAGAACATAAGATAGGGTTGCTGCTATGAAGTACCCAGCTGACGTCATCTGATAGGCGGGGCCTGGGCATGACCGACCAAATCTTTGGGCAAATATTTTGTGGGTTCAGAACCCCGCCCTTCCCATGACGTTACCTGATAGCTCAGCGCAGCAACCCTCTATCTTATGTTGTGCTGTTGGTTTCCTCTTTCGCTCACGGCGTCCTTTCTTAGCCTCGCTTGCTCATTTGAAAGACGACACTTTATGGTAAAAAAGGGGCCGTCTGAGTGAAAGACGGTCCAAACAGGAGAACATAAGATAGGATTGCTGCGTTGAAGTACCCGGATGACGTCATATAAGTGGTGCTTGGGCATGACCGACCAATCATTGATCAGATAGTTTGTATATACAAACCCCACCCCCTTGTGATGACGTCATCCGGGTAACTCGGAGGAATTTTTGCTCTGAGGCTCAGCTCTGTCATCTGTTCTTGAGACTACCTCACCCAAGCGGGAAAAGGCAACAAAAGTAGCGGGATGACGTCGTGTGATAGGTGGGGCTTGGACATGACCAATCATTGGTCAGATGGTTTATAGGTACAAAATCCCGCCCTTCTCATGACGTCACTCGGGCAACTCAGAGTAGCAACCTTACCTTATGTTGTGCTGTTTAGTTCCTCTTCCGCTCACGGAGACCTTTCTAGGCCACGCTGGCTAGAAGACCTCTGGCAACTGCTCAAATACGACTCTGAGCAGAAGACGGTCCAAACAGAACATAATATGGGGTTGGTTTATTGAAGTACCCGGATGACATCATCTGATAGATGGGGCTTGGGACTTACCGACCAATCATTGATCAGATAATTTGTGGGTTCAGAGCCCCGCCCCTCTCATGATGTCACCCGGGTAGGTAAGCATAGGAACCTTACCTTATGTTGTGTTGTTTGGTTCCTCTTCCGCTCACAGAGGCCTTGTTTGGCCTCGCTGGATTATGTGAAATGACGGCGGCTTTATCCTGCTGAAATTCAACTCTGAGCGGAAGATGGTCCAAACAGGAGAACATAAGATAGGGTTGCTACATTGAAGTACCCGGCTGACGTCATCTGATAGGTGAGGCCTGGGTATAACCAATCATTGGACAGATACTCTCTGTATTATAGAGCTCCGCCCTCAGGACGTCAACAGGGAGCTCAGAGTAGCAACCCTACCTTATGTTGTGCTGTTTGGTTACTCTTCCGCTCACGGAGGCCTTTCTTGGCGTCGGTGGCTTATGCGAAATGACAATTCTTTATGATAAAAGAAAAAAAAACACGGTCAACTGCTGAAGCCCAACTCTGAGCGGAAGACGGTCCAAACAGGAGAACATAAGGTAGGGTTGCTGCGTTGAAGTACTCGGATGACGTCATATGATAAGTGGCGCTTGGGCGTGACCGACCAATCATTGATCAGATAGTTTGTATATACAAAACCCCTCCCTTATGATGACGTCATCCGGGTAACTCAGAGGAATTTTTGCTCTGAGGCTCAGCTCTGTCATCTGTTCTTGAGACTACCTCACCCAAGCGGGAAAAGGCAACCATGTATGAAAAGAAAAATCATTATCATTATCATTATTATAATCATCATTATCATTATTATCAGTATTATGACTGAAGTAAATTGGAACACTCTGGTATACTGGGGTCAACGTGCTGTCAATGGATTGAACCATGGAAAGGTCTGTGGGGCCTGGCTGCAGATAGGGAGCTGTGGTTTTGGTGCATTACATATGACAGCTAGAGAATGGATGTGAGTGGAAGTGGCCTTTCTTCATCTGTTCCTGATGTGAGAAGGAGATGGAGTGAGTATTTTGAAGGTCTGTTGAATGTGTTTGATGATAGAGTGGCAGATATAGGGTGTTTTGGTCGCGGTGGTGTGCACAGTGAGATGGTTAGGGAGAATGATTTGGTAAAGAGGTGGTTGAAGCCTGGCTGTGGGGTTGATACTACTCATTGTGGGCGGAGTGGTGTGTGGGGGCAGGGTGTTGTGGCTGAGATTCAGGTGGTGGGGTGGATAGCGGCCATCGTTGCAGCTGGTGGTGTGTAGCACACAGGTTGGCGACGGCGGTGTGGGTCATAACTCAGCCCTCATGTTGTGCTGTTTGATTCCTCTTTCGCTCACGGGGTCAGATAATTTGTGGGTTCAGAGCCCCGCCCTTCTCATGACTTCATTCGGGTAGCTCATAGTGGCAACCGTACATTATGTTGTGCTGTTCGGTTCCTCTTCCGTTCACTGTGCTCTTGTTTGAATCTCGCTGGCTTATGTGATATGAGGACGGCTTTATCCTGCTGAAATGCGACTTTGAGCGGAAGACGGTCCAAAAAGGAAAACTTAAGATAGGGTTGCTGTGTTGAAGTACCTGGCTGACGTCAACTGATAGACGGTGCCTGGGTATAACCAATCATTGGACAGACACTTTGTGGATTACAGAGCTCCACCCTCATGACGTCACCCGGGAGCTCAGAATAGCAACCCTACCTTATGATGTCCTGTTTGATTTCTCTTCCGCTCACGGTGGCCTTTCTTGGCCTCGCTGGCTCATTCATGTGAATGTTGACTCTTTAATAAGCTCGGTCAACTGCTGAAATGCGACTCTGGGCGGAAGACGGTCCAAACAGGAGAACATAAGGTAGGGTTCCTGCGTTGAAATAGGCGGCTGACGTCATCTGATAGGTGGGGTTTGGGATTGACCGACCAATCATTGATCAGATGATTTGTGGGTTCAGAGCCCCGCCCTTCTCATGACATCACCCGGGAGCTCAGAGTAGCAACCCTACCTTATGATGTGCTGTTTGATTTCTCTTCCGCTCACGGTGGCCTTTTCTTGGCCTCGTTGGCTCATTCATGTGAATGTTCACTCACTCTTTAATAAGCTCGGTCAACTGCTGAAATGCGACTCTTCGCGGAAGACGGTACAAATAGGAGAACATAAGGTGGGTTGCTCTTTTGAAGTAGCCGGATGACGTCGTTTCATAGGTGGGGCTTGGACATGACCAATCATTGGTCAGATTCCTTATAGGTACAAAATCCCGCCCTTCTCATGACGTCACTCGGGCAACTCAGAGGAGCAACCCTACCTTATGATGTGCTGTTTGATTTCTCTTCCGCTCACGGAGGCCTTTCTTGGCCTCGCTGGCTAGAAGACTCCTTATGGTAATAATAATAACATTAATAATGATAATAATAAAGCTCGGGCAAATGCTGAAATGCGACACTGAGCAGAAGACGCTCCAAACAGAACATAAGGATGACGTCATATAATAGGTGGCTCTTGGGCATGACCGACCAATCATTGATCATATTGCTTGTATATACAATACCCCGCCCTTCTCATGACGTCACTCGGGCAACTCAGAGTGGCAACCCTACCTTATGTTGTGGTGTTTGGTTCCTTTTCCGCTCACGGTAGCCTTGTTTGGCCTCGCTGGATTATGTGAAATGAAGGCGCCTTTATCCTGCTGAAATGCGACTCTGAGCGGAAGACGGTCTAAACAGAACATAAGATAGGGTTGCTGCATCGAAGTACTTGGCTGACGTCATCTGATATGACGGGCCTGGGCATAACCAATCATTGGACACATACTATGTGGATTAAAGAGCTCCACCTTCATGACGTCACCCGGGTACCTCAGAGTAGCAACCCTATCTTATGATGTCCTGTTTGATTTCTCTTCCGCTCACGGTGGCCTTAATTGGCCTCATTGGCTCAATCATGTGAATGTTGACTCACTCTTAAATAAGCTCGGTCAACTGCTGAAATGCGACTCTGGGCGGAAGACTGTACAAATAGGAGAGCATAAGGTGGGTTGCTCTATTGAAGTAGCCGGATGACGTCGTTTCATAGGTGGGGCTTGGACATGACCAATCATTGGTCAGATGCCTTATAGGTACAAAATCCCGCCCTTCTCATGACGTCACTCGGGCAACTCAGAGTAGTAACCCTACCTTATGTTGTGCTGTTTGGTTCCTCTTCCGCTCACGGAGGCCTTTCTTGGCCTCGCTGGCTAGAAGACTCCTTATGGTAATAATAATAACAATAATAATAATAATAAAGCTCGGGCAAATGCTGAAATGCGACACTGAGCAGAAGACGCTCCAAACAGAACATAAGGATGACGTCACATGATAGGTGGCTCTTGGGCATGACCGACCAATCATTGATCAGATTGTTTGTATATACAATACCCCGCCCTTCTCATGACGTCACTCGGGCAACTCCGAGTAGCAACCCTACCTTATGTTGTGCTGTTTGGTTCCTCTTCCGGTCACGGTGGCCTTGTTTAGTTAGCCTCGCTGGATTATGGGAAAAGACGGCGGCTTTATCCTGCTGAAATGCGACTCTGAGCGGAAGACGGTCCAAACAGGAGAACATAAGATAGCGTTGCTGCTTTGAAGTACATGGCTGACGACACCTCATAGGCGGGGCCTGGGTATAACCAATCATTGGACACATACTATGTGGATTACGGAGCTCCACCTTCATGACGTCACCCGGGAACTCAGAATACAACCATACCTTATGATGTCCATTTTGGTTTCTCTTAGGCTCGCGGTGGCCTTTCTTGGCCTCACTGGCACATTCATGTGAAGGCCGACTCTTTAATAAACTCGGTCAATTGTTGCAATGCGATTGTGGGCGAAAGACGGTCCAAACAGGAGAACATTAAGGTAGGGTTGGTGTGTTGAAGTACCCGGAAGACGTCATCTGATAGGTGGGGTATGGAACTTACCGACCAACCATTGATTAGATAATTTGTGTGTTCAGAGCCCCGCTCTTCTCATGACGTCACCCGGGAGCTCAGAGTACCAACCCTGCCTTATGATGTCCTGTTTGGTTTCTCTTCCCAGAGTCGCATTTCAGTAGTTGACCGAGCCCATCAAAGAGTCAGCATTCACATGATTGATCCAGTGAGGCCAAGTAAGGCCACCGTGAGCAGAAGAGAAACCAAACAGGACATCATAAGGTAGCGTTGCTACTCTGAGTTCCTGGGTGACGTGATGAGGGTGGAGCTCTGTAATCCACATAGTATGTGTCCAATTATTGGTTATAACCAGGCCACGCCTATTAGATGACGTCAGCCGGGTACTTAAAGAGAGCAACCCTAGGGATCTTATGTTCTGTTTCGACCATCTTCCGCTCAGAGTCGCATTTTAGCAGGATAAAGCCGCCGTCATTTTACATAATCTAGCGAGGCTAAACAAGGCAACAGTGAGCGGAAGAGGAATCAAACAGCACAACAAAAGGTAGGGCTGCTACTTTGAGTTGCCCGAGTGAGGTCATGAGAAGGGCGGGATTTTGTACCTATAAACCATCTGACCAATCGATTGGTCATGTCCAAGCCCCACCTATCAGACGGCGTCATCCGGATACTTCAACGCAGCAACCCTACCTTATGTTCTATTTGGACCGTCTTCCGCACAAATTCGCATTTCAGCAGTTGACCGAGCTTATTAAAGATTCAACATTTGCATGAATGAGCCAGCGAAGCAAAGAAAGACGACGTGAGAGGAAGAAAAACCAAACAGGACATCATAAGGTAGGGTTCCTACTCTGAGCTCCTGGGTGACGTCATGAGGAGAGCGATGCTCTGAAAACACAAATTATCTGATCAATGGTTGGTCGGTAAGTTCCAAACCCCACCTATCAGATGACGTCAAACTGGTACTTCAACACACCAACCCTACCTTATGTTCTTCTTTTTGCAACGTCTTTCGCCCATAATCGCATTGCAGCAGTTGACCGAGCTTATTAAAGAGTCGACATTCACATGAATGGGCCAGTGAGGCCAAGAAAGGCCACCGTAAGCGGAGGAGAAACCAAACAGGACATCATAAGGTAGGGTTGTATTCTGAGTTCCCGGGTGACGTCACGAGGGTGGAGCTCCGTAATCCACATAGTATGTGTCCAATGATAGGTTGTACCCAGGCCACGCCTATTAGATGAGGCCAGCCGTGTACTTGAACGCAGCAACCTTATCTTGTGTTCTCCTGTTTGGACCGTCTTAAGCCCAGAGTCACATTTCAGTAGTTGACCGAGCTTATCAAAGAGTCAACATTCACATGATTAAGCCAATGAGGCCAAGTAAGGCCACCGTGAGCGGAAGAGAAACCAAACAGCACATCATAAGGTAGGGTTGCTACTCTGAGTTCCGTGGTGACGTCATGAGGGTGGAGCTCTCTAATCCACATTGTATGTGTCCAATGATTGATTATACCCAGGCCCCGCCTATCAGATGACGTCAGCCAGGTACTTCAACGCAGAAACCCTATCTTATGTTCTCCTGTTTGAACCGTCTTCCGCTCACAGTCGCATTTCAGCAGGATAAAGGCGTCTTCATTTCACATAATCCAGCGAGGCCAAACAAGGCTACCGTGAGCGGAAGAGGAATCAAACAGCACAACATGAGGTAGGGTTGCTACTCTGAGGTACCCGGGTGACGTCATGAGAAAGGCGGGGTTCGGAACCCACAAATTATCTGATCAATGATTGGTCGGTCAATTCTAATCCCCACCTATCAGATAACGTCATCCGGCTACTTCAACGCAGCAATCCTACTTTATCTTCTCCTGTTTGGACAGTCTTCCGCCTAGAGTCGCATTTCAGCAGTTGACCGAGCTTATTAAAGAGTCAACATTGACATGAATGACCCAGCGAGGCCAAGAAAGGCGACGTAAGGGGGAGAGAAACCAAACAGGACATCATAAGGTAGGGTTGCTACTCTGAGCTCCCGGGTGACGTCATGAGAAGAGCTGGGCTTTGAACACATAAATTATCTGATCAATGATTGGTCGGTAGGTTCCAAAACCAACCTATCAGATGACGTCATCCGAATACTTCAACACACCAACCCTACCTTAGGTTTTCCTTTTTTGACCGTCTTCCGCCCATAGTCGCATTCCAGTAGTTGACCGAGCTTATTAAAGAGTCGACATTCACATGAATGGGCCAACGAGGCCAAGAAAGGCCACCGTGGCCGGAAGAGAAACCAAACAGCACATCATAAGGTAGTGTTGCTTCTCTGAGCTCCTGGATGATGTCATGAGAATGGCTGGGCTCTGAACCCACAAATTATCTGATCAATGATTGGTCAGTGAATCCCAAACCCCACCTATCAGATGACGTCTTCCGGGTACTTCAACACACCAACCCTACCTTATGTTCTCATTTTTGCACCGTCTTTCGCCCATAATCGCATTGCAGTAGTTGACCGAGCTTGTTAAAGAGTCGACATTCACATGAATGGGCCAGTGAGGCCAAGAAAGGCCACCGTGAGCCTAAGAGAAACCAAACAGGACATCATAAGGTATGGATGTATTCTGAGTTCCCGGGTGATGTCATGAGGGTGGAGCTCAGTAAGCCACATAGTATGTTGTGCTGTTTGGTTCCTCTTCCGCTCAAGGTGGCCTTGTTTGGCCTCGCTGGCTTATCTGAAATGACGACGACTTTATCCTGCTGAAATGCGACTCTGAACGGACGACGGTCCTAAAAAGAAAACATAAGATATGGTTGCTGCATTGAAGTACACCGGCTGACGTCATCTGGTAGACGGGGCCTGGGTATAACCAATCATTTGACAGATACTTTGTGGATTACAGAGCTCCACCCTCATGACGTCACCCGGGAGCTCAGAGTAGCAACCCTACCTTATGATGTCCTGTTTGGTTTCTCTTCCGCTCACGGTCGCCTTTCTTGGCCTCGTTGGCACATTCATGTGAATGTTGACTCTTTAACAAGCTCGGTCAACTGCTGAAATGCGAGTCTGGGCAGAAACGGTCCAAACAGGAGAAAACAAGGTAGGGTTGGTGCGTTGAAGTACCCGGATGACGTCATCTGATAGGTGGGGCTTGAAACTTACCGACCAATCATTGATCAGTTAATTTGTGGGCTCAGAGCCCCGCCCTTCTCATGACGTCACCCAGGAGCTCAGAGTAGCAACCCTACCTTATGATGTCCTGTTTGGTTTCTCTTCCGCTCACGGTCGCCTTTCTTGGCCTCGCTGGCTCATTTATGTGAATGTTGACTCTTTAATAAGCTCGGTCAACTGCTGAAATGCGACTCTGGGCGGAAGACGGTCTAAACAGGAGAACATAAGATAGGGATCCTTGTTGCAGTAGCCGGCATGACTTCGTGTGATAGGTGGCGCTTGGACATGACCAATCATTGGTCAGATGGTTTATAGGTACAAAATCCCGCCCTTCTCATGACGTCACTCGGGTAATTCAGAGTAGCAACCTTACCTTATGTTGTTCTGTTTATTTCCTCTTCTGCTCACGGAGGCCTTTCTAGGCCTCGCTGGTTAAAAGACTCCTTATGGTAATAATAATAATAATAATAATAAAAGCTCGGGCAACTTCTGAAATGCGACTCTGAGCAGAAGACGGTCCAAACAAAACATAAGATAGTTTTGGTTTATTGAAGTACCGGGATGACGTTTTCCAATAGGTGGGGCGTGGGACTTACCGACCAATCATTGATCAGATAATTTGTGGGTTGAGAGCCCCGCCCTTCTCATGACGTCTCTCGGGTAACTCAGAGTAGCAACCATACTTTATGTTGTGCTGTTTGGTTCCTCTTTCGATCACGGTGGCCTTGTTTGACCTCGTTGGCTTATGTGAAATGACGACGGCTTTATCCTGCTGAAATGCGACTCTGAGAGGAAGACGGCTCAAAAAGGAAAACATAAGATAGGGTTGCTGTTTTGAAGTACCTGGCTGACGTCATCTGATAAACGGGGCCTGGGTATAACCAATCATTGGGAATATAGTTTGTGGATTACAGAGATTCGCCCTCCTCATGACGTCATATGTGAGCTCAGAGTTGAAGTACCCGGATGACATCATCTGATAGGTGGGACTTGGAACTTATCGTCCAATCGTTGATCAGATAATTTGTGGGTTCAGAGTCTCGCCCTCCTCATGACGTCACCTATGAGGTCATAGTAGCAACCCTACCTTATGATGTCCTGTTTGGTTTCTCTTCCGCTCACGGTGGCCTTTCTTGGCCTCGTTGGCTCATCATGTCAGTGTTTGGCTCTGATAAGTTCAATCAACTGCTTAAACCAAACTCTGAGCGGAAGACGGTCATAACAGGAAAACATAAGATAGGATTGCTGCTTTGGCGTCATCTGATAAGGCGGGGCCTGGGCATGGCTGAACAAATCTTTGGGCAAATATTTTTTGGGTTCACTTCCCCTCCCTTCTCATGACGTCACCCAATAGCTCAGCGAAGCAACCTTACCTTATGTTGTGCTATTTGGTTCCTCTTTCGCTCGCTCATGGCGTCCTTTCTTAGCATCGTTGGGTCATTTGAATGACGACACTTTATGGTAAAAAAGGGGCCTTCTGAGCGGAAGACGGCGCTTGGGCATGACTGACCAATCATTGATCAGATATTTTGTATATACAAAACCCCGCCCTTATCATGACGTCATCCGGGTAACTCAGAGTAGCAACCCTACCTTATGTTGTGCTGTTTCATTTTTTTTTCCGCTCACGTAGGCCTTTGTAGGCCTCGCTGGCTAGAAGACTCCTTATGGTAATAATAATAATAAAAAAAGCTCGGGCAAATGCTGAAATGTGACTCTGAGCAGAAGACAGTCCAAACAAAACATAAGATAGTTTTGGTTTGTTGAAGTACCTGGATGACGTTTTCTGATACGTGAGGCTTGGGACTTACCGACCAATCATTGATCAGATAATTTGTGGGTTCAGAACCCCGCCCTTCTCATGACCTCACCCGGGTAGCTCAGAGTAGCAACCCTACCTTATTTCTTTTTTTTTCTCTCTATTGCCAGTTAGTAATGTGCAATGGGGGAAGATCTATATACTGTGCGAAGGTCTTAATGTCGGCTAAGCTACGTATTGATAGTGAAGGAAGTTGTTAATTGGAAAGAGTGTATGGATACTGTAAGGGAAAGACGATAGGCCAGAATGCTGATAGCACAGTTCGAGATAAGTTTTAAGGTGGCAGTTAGATGATGTTTCGGACTCTGTTGGGTCCGGCGACTTAGGTTGCCGACTTAGGCACAGCGACCTTCCAGCACCGCTCACCTTCCAGTGCGGCCGTCGCGCGGGAGCAATGGGCAACCCTGCCAAGGCGTCCACCACCCGCCCGACAACCCGCCCTCAGGAACTGGTACCTGCCTGTGGGGACCACGGGAGAACAGCCTAATCCCGCACACCCTAAGCCGACAAAGGGGAGATGACCTTACGCCTGCCGGGTGGGCCGACACCAGATGTTCGAGGCAGGCTCTGACTACTAACCTGTGCTCTTGGGCCACATCCTGTGAAGGGAGTGGGTCCAGGTTAGGGCTTTGACACTGCACACCTCAAGGTCCCGGTATGTCAGCCCTTGCCCTCTGAGAGCACTCACGCTTTCCTGACACCATGCACCTCGCCAACTCAGGGTGGCCGAAGACACGTGCACGGTGTCTTTCCCGGTGTATTCCCGTACGCCTTGTAAGACTTCCGGGGTACAGTAGTAGCTGCACTTGTACTGATGTGCAGCTGAAAGCGGGAAGTGAATCCCAGAGACCTGTGTGTCAATTATGTAGGTCTCTGTACCTTTGGAAGCGACGATGTCCGGCTTCCTAAAGAACCCCACAATCGGAATGCGCGGCTCGCAGGACACCTGAAAACCTCTTTGTCTCAGTCACCCGGCCAAATAGTCACAGATGTTGTCGTGCCGTTTTACCTTCCCGCCATGTGTACGAGGCGTACCCGGCTTCTGGCAGGTATCACAGAGGCCGTTGATCTCGGGCCGGCCTCTGGACGCCCTGGCAGGGGTGGGTAATGCGCTTATCCGCACTTGGACGGCCTTCACGTAGTCGGCACCGGACAGGAAACGGTTCCCGCTGTTCACCCATCTGCTCACCTGAGGCACAGTGGCAGATGGAGCAAGAGCCGCACCGTCGACGGTGCTGACCAGGTTAGCCCTCCATACGTACTGGCGTTCGGACTTACTCCCCGCCTGTCGACCGGCAATACATGCGGGTCCAGACCAGCGCTGCAGCTTGCTCAACACTGCAGGCTCCCGGACAGCCGCCTGAATTACTGGGTCGGTCGAGGTGAGCAGTTTTCCGAATCGCGCTTGTTTATTTAGCCGGACGGTTGAAACAAAGTCTGGTATACCCAGCCCACCATCTCCAGCTGTCGAGTGGAAGAATGCACAGGGCACGTCATGGGCTAGGCGCAGCCAGCGGCGGACTGCCACTCGCACTTGCCTGTCCATGCGCGCTAACTGAGTCTTATATACTTCCCCCAACACCAGTCGATGCATGAGCTTGGGCATCAGATGCTCCACAAGCAACGCAATCCGCTGTTGAGGTTTTAGAGGGGCTCTGGTGATGTTTCGGAGCCCCTCTTCTAGCAGAGCTCCGTATGACTTACGCCGACCCCCGGCCCCGACGAGAATCCCGAGGTACTTGTATTCGTCCTCAGCATTCATGGAACCGACAGCGATACCCAAGACTTGGAACGTCCTGTTCTTATTGACGTACCAGGTCTTGCGTTTGCCGTCGACCTCCATGCTGAGGGTACGACACTTCCCTGGGTTGACCTGAAGCCCACCCCCCGCGAGGGTCGCAGCCATCACGTCCATTGCCTTCTGCAAGCCAGTGGGCGTCTGCGCAACCAGAACCAAATCATCGGCAAAAGCCAATGCTGATACTGTTTTGTCTCCCAACTTAACCCCTACATCGGTCTCCTTCACCCTCGCGATTCCCTCGTCAATCACAAGGTTGAAGAGAATCGGTGATAATGGGTCACCCTGTTTGACCCCACGAGTCATATTAATCTTATCCGACATCCCGTCGCTGCCTTCGATCTTAGTGAAGGCTCGGTCGTACGTCGACATAATGTATGTCCTGACGAGGGCAGGGTTGCCCTTCCGCGACATGGCCCACTCGATAGTGCTATGGTTAACACTATCGAATGCTTTGGCCATGTCGAGGAATGCCAGGTGCACACCGTGGGCGTGTGCCCGCGCACGACCGACGATCGCATCCAAGATCGTGAGGTTCTCGAGGCATCCGTCCACTGGAACGAATGCCTTTTGAGCCTCATCGATCTGGACGAGGCTCGAGATGCGGCTGCTCCAGATCTTATGGAGCAGGCGGACTACGGCACAGGAGATGGTGATAGGCCTGTAGTCCTTGGGTTCGGTTGGGTTGGGGACCTTAGGTATCAGCACCGTTCTGTTAGCCTTCAATGGCTCTGGCAACGCAGACGTAGCTAACCAGAGGTTGAACATTTTGGCCAGAACCCTCGGAGGAATGGACTTCAGCAACCGAGTCGACATTCCATCAGGTCCAGGAGTAGATGTTCTGGTGGCTTTGAGGTGGTGTGCTACCTCGTCTACGGTAATAATCACTGCCAGTTGTTCACGTTCTAAGTCAAAGAAGAGAGCCCCCACAAAGGGATTGAGGCGTTCCGGCCCAACCAAAGTTGGCGGTACCTCCCAATCACCTTTGAGTACCTATCCAGCAGCAAAAGACCTATTCTCACGATAGAGTCTCTGTACTTTGCGGTATTGCTCCCTTCTAAGCCGGTTCCCAAGCAAAGGAGCCTCCTCCGCGTGGCGTACGCGGCCTGAGTTCGCCGATTGCCTTGAACCACCTCCACAACGACTCGGGCGGTCTTGGGGCGAGTTACAGGAGCTTAGCATCTGTGATGCGTGCTCTGCAACTGCCCTGGTTGCGGCGAGGCAGTCACCCTGACGCAAGTGGTCAAGGGCTTCATTTAGGACGTCCTCGCCCCACGATGTACTTGTGGGGACGAGTAGTAATGCGTCGAAATAAGCGACAGTCTCCGCCACAAAGGAAGCAATCGATTGAAATGGGGATTGGGGGACTCGCGAAATGACTGGGACAGGTAAAACCGTGGGAGGAATGTTCATCTCACCACTGGGTTCCACAATCGCGTACATCCCTGTACGTGGTGCTTCCCCCGGGGCGTCATTCAGCGTGTTGCTTCGCGTTGTGGCTGGGACACGCCTCTCAATCGGCGCACCATCCAGCACCTCGTTCTCACCAGTTTCCTGGAGGAGGTTTAAGTTGAAAGTCAGTTCCTGAACCTTGGACTTATATAAGCCTTGCGTCGGAGACCTTTGATTGCTTCGACCTTCCTAGATGGGACAATCTCCCGCAACCGCTGGTTTAGGCCCTGCCCGGCAACTAGTGAGGGACCAGCTGCCATCCCGGCCTCAGCCCTGGCGAGGAGCTCCATCTCCTCATCAGACCACCGAGCCTTGGAGAGAACGTGCCTGGTAGGCAGCTCCTAGTGGAAGGAGCCGACATGTGCCTGCCTCTCGTGGACCCTACGGCCCCGAAAGCTGGCGAAGGTCTTCCCACAATGTGGGCAAGTGGGTGAGCGGTCGTCGGACGTTCCCTCATGGCTATTATGTTTTCCTTTTTAGACCGTCTTCCGCTCTGAGTCGCATTTCAGCAGGATAAAGCCGTCGTCATTCCAAATAAGCTAGCGAGGTCAAACTAGGCCACCGTGATCGGAAGAGGAACCAAACAGCACAACATAAGGTAGGGTTTCTGCGCTGAGCTACCGGGTGACGTCATGAGAACGGCGGGGCTCTGAACCCACAAATTATCTGATCAATGATTGGTCGGTAAGTCCCAAGTCCCACCTACCACAAAACGTCATCAGGGTACTTCAACAAACCAAAACTATCTTATGTTCTGTTTGGACCGTCTTCTGCTCAGAGTCACATTTCAGCATTTGCCCGAGCTTTTTTTATTATCATTATTACCATAAGAAGTCTTCTAGCCAGCGAGGCCAAGAAAGGCCTCCGTGAGCGGAAGAGGAATCAAACAGCACAACATAAAGTAGGGTTGCTACTCTGAGTTACCCGAGTGACGTCATGATAAGGCGGGGTTTTGTATATACAAACTATCTGATCAATGATTGGTCGGTCATGCCCCAGCGCCACCTATCATATAACGTCATCCGAATACTTCAACACAACAACCCTACCCTATGTTCTCCTGTTTGGACCGTCATCCGCTCAGAGTTGGGTTTCACCAGTTGATCGTGTTTTTTTTTTTTTTTACCATGAACAATTATCACTTCGAATGAGCCGGCGACGCCAAAAAAGGTCTCCGTGAGCGGAAGAGGAACTAAACAGCACAACGTAAGGTAAGGTTGCTACTTTGAGTTGCCCGAGTGACGTCATGAGAAGGGCGGGATTTTGTACCTATAAACCATCTGACCAATGATTGGTCATGTCCAAGCCCCACCTACCAGACGACGTCATCCGGCTATTTAAACGAGGATCCCTATCTTATGTTCTCATGACGTCACTCGGGCAACTCAGAGTAGCAACCCTACTTTATGTTGTGCTATTTGGTTCCTTGGCCTTTCTTGGCCTCGCTGGCTAGAAGACTCCTTATGGTAATAATAATAACAATAATAATAATAATAAAACTCGGGCAACTGCTGAAATGCGACACTGAGCAGAAGACGCTCCAAACAGAACATAAGATGACGTCACATGATAGGTGGCTCTTGGGCATGACCGACCAATCATTGATCAGATTGTTTGTATATACAATACCCCGCCCTTCTCATGACGTCACTCGGGCAACTCAGAGTAGCAACCCTACCTTATGTTGTGCTGTTTGGTTCATCTTCCGGTCACGGTGGCCTTGTTTAGTTAGCCTCGCTGGATTATGTGAAATGACGGCGGCTTTATCCTGCTGAAATGCGACTCTGAGCGGAAGACGGTCCAAACAGGAGAACATAAGATAGGGTTGCTGCGTTGAAGTTGTCGGATGACGTCATCTGATAGGTGGGGTTTGGGATTGACCGACCAATCATTGATCAGATAATTTGTGGGTTCAGAGCCCCGCCCTTCTGATGACATCATCCTGGAGCTCAGAGAAGCAACCCTACCTTATGATGTGCTGTTTGGTTTCTCTTCCGCTCACGGTGGCCTTTCTTGGCCTCGTTGGCTCGCTCATACATGTAAATGTCGAGTCTTTAATAAGCTCGGTCAACTACTGGAATGCGACTATGGGCAGAGGACGGTCAAAAAAAGAGAACATAAGGTAGGGTTGGCGTGTTGAAGTATTCGGATAACGTCATCTGATAGGTGGGGTTTTCAACTTACCGACCAATCATTGATCAGATGATTTATGTGTTCAAAGTCCAACTCTTCTCATGACGTCACCCGGGAGCTCTGAGTAGCAACCCTACCTTATGATGTGCTGTCTGGTTTCTCTTCCCCTTACGTCGCCTTTCTTTGCCTCGTTGGCTCATTCATGCAAATGTTGACTCTTTCATAAGCTCGGTCAACTGGTGAAATGCGAATTTGGGCGGAAGACGGTCCAAATAGGAGAACATAAGGTAGGGTTGCTGCGTTGAAGTATCCGGATGACCTCGTCTGATAGGTGGGGCTTGGACATGACCAATCGATTGGTCAGATGGTTTATAGGTACAAAATCCCGCCCTTCTCATGACCTCACTCGGGCAACTCAAAGTAGCAACCGTACCTTATGTTGTGCTGTTTGATTCCTCTTCCGCTCACGGTGGCCTTGTTTAGCGTCGCTAGATTATGTAAAATGACGGCGGCTTTATCCTGCTAAAATGCGACTCTGAGCGGAAGATGGTCGAAACAGGAGAACATAAGATCCCTAGACGTGCTGCGTTTAAGTACCCGGCTGACGTCATCTAATAGGCGTGGCCTGGGTATAACCAATCATTGGACACATACTATGTGGGTTACAGAGCTCCATCCTTATGACGTCACCCGGGAGCTCAGAGTAGAAACACTGCCTTATGATGTCCTGTTTGGTTTCTCTTCTCCTCACGGTGGCCTTTTCTTGGCCACGTTGGCTCATTCATGTGAATTTTGACTCACTCTTTAATAAGCTCGGTCAACTGCTGAAATGCAACTCTGGGCGGAAGACGGTACAAATAGGAGAACATAAGGTGGGTTGCTCTATTGAAGTAGCCGGATGACGTCGTTTCATAAGTGGGGCTTAGACATGACCAATCATTGGTCAGATGCCTTATAGGTACAAAATCCCGCCCTTCTCATGACGTCACTCGGGCAACTCAGAGTAGCAACCCTACTTTATATTGTGCTGTTTGATTTCTCTTCCGCTCACGGAGGCCTTTCTTGGCCTCGCTTGTAGAAGACTCCTTATGGTAATAATAATAACAATAATAATAGTAAATAAAGCTCAGGCAAATGCTGAAATGCGACACTGAGCAGAAGACGGTCCAAACAGAACATAAGGATGACGTCATATGATAGGTGGCTCTTGGGCATGACCGACCAATCATTGATCAGATTGTTTGTATATACAATACCCCGCCCTTCTCATGACGTCACTCGTGCAACTCAGAGTAGCAACCCTACCTTATGTTGTGCTGTTTGGTTCCTCTTCCGGTCACGGTGGCCTTGTTTAGTTAGCCTCGCTGGATTATGTAAAATGACGGCGGCTTTATCCTGCTGAAATGCGACTCTGAGCAGAAGACGGTCCAAACAGGAGAACATAAGATAGGGTTGCTGCGTTGAAGTTGTCGGCTGACGTCATCTGATAGGTGGGGTTTGGAACTTACCGACCAATCATTGATCAGATAATTTATGTGTTCAAAGCCCAGCTCTTCTCAAGACGTCACCCGGGAGCTCAGAGTAGCAACCCTACCTTATGATGTCCTGTTTGGTTTCTTTCCCCATTACGTCGCCTTTCTTGGACTAGCTGGCTCATTCATATAAATGTTTTAACTCTTTGATAAGCTCGGTCAACTGCTGAAATGCGACTCTGGGCGGAAGACGGTCCAAATAGGAGAACATAAGGTAGGGTTGCTGCGTTCAAGTAGCCGGATGACGTTATCTAATAGGTGGGGATTGGAATTGACCGACCAATCATTGATCAGATAATTTGTGGTTTCCGAACCCCGCCTTTCTCATGACGTCATCCGGGTATCTCAGAGTAGCAACCCTACCTTATGTTGTGCTGTTTGATTCCTCTTCCGCTCACGGTAGCTTTGTTTGGCCTCGCTGGATTATGTGAAATGAAGGCGCCTTTATCCTGCTGAAATGCGACTCTGAGCGGAAGACGGTCTAAACAGGAGAACAGAAGATAGGGTTGCTGCGTTGAAGTACCTGGCTGACGTCATCTGATAGGCGGGGCCTGGGTATATCCAATCATTAGACACATACTATGTGGATTACAGAGCTCCACCCTCATGACGTCACTCGGGAACTCAGAGTAGCAACCCTACCTTATGATGTTCTGTTTGGTTTCTCTTCCGCTCACGGTGGCCTTACTTGGCCTCACTGGCTCAATCATGTGAATGTTGACTCTTTGATAAGCTCGGTCAACTAGTGAAATGCGATTCTGTGTGGAAGATAGTCCAAACAGGAGAACATAATTAGGTTTGCTGCAATGAAGTAGTCGGCTGACGTCATCTGATAGGGGGGGTTTGGGATTGACCGACCAATCACTGATCAGATAATTTGTGTGTTCAGCGCCCCGCCCTTCTCATGACATCACCCAGGAGCACAGAGTAGCAACCCTACCTTATGATGTGCTGTTTGGTTTCTCTTCCGCTCACGGTGGCCTTTTCTTGGCCTCGTTGGGTCATTCATGTGAATCTTGACTCATTCGTTAATAAGCTCGGTCAACTGCTGAAATGCGACTCTGGGCGGAAGACTGTACAAATAGGAGAACATAAGGTGGGTTGCTCTATTGAAGTAGCCCCTCTAAAACCTCAGCAAAGGATTGCGATGCTCGTGGGACACTTGGTGCCTAAGCTCATGCATCGACTGGTGCTAGGTGAAGTTTATAAGACGCAACTAGCACGCATGGACAGGCAGGTGCGAGTAGCGGTTCGCCGCTGCCTACGCCTAGCCCATGACGTGCCTTGCGCTTACTTTCACTCGGCAACAGGAGATGGTGGTTTGGGTATACCGGACTTTGTCTCGACCGTCCGTCTAAATAAACAAGCGCGGTTCGAGAAGTTACTCACCTCGACCGACCCGGTGATTCATGCGGCAGTCCGGGAGCCTGCAGTAATGAGCAAACTGCAGCGCTGGGCCGGACCCGCATGCATGGAGATCGAACTTGGTCAGTACTGTTGACGGAGCGGCTCTCGCTCCATCTGCTGCCGTGCTTCAGGTTAGCAGATGGGTCACCGGCGGGAACCGATTTCTGTCCGGTTCGGACTATGTGAAGGCGGTCCAAGTTAGGATAGGCGCGCTGCCGACCCCAGCCAGGGCGTCCAGAGGCCGGCCCAAGATCAACGGCCTCTGTGACACCTGTCGTAAACCTGGGACACTTGGACACATCGCTCAGATGTGTCCTCGTTCCCATGGGGGTCGTGTCAGAAGGCACGACAATATCAGTGCCTATTTGGCCGGACGGCTGAGGCAGAGGGGGTACCAAGTGGTCTGCGAGCCTCGCATTCCTATTGCAGGATCCTTTAGGAAGCCGGACATCGTGGCTTCCAAAGGTACAGAGGCCTGGATAATTGATACCCAGGTCTCTGGAGTCCACCTCGCACTCTCAGCTGCACATCAACACAAGTGCAGCCACAACGGCACCCGGGAAGTCATACAGGGCGCACGGGATCTAACCGGCAAAGACACCGTGCACCTAACATCTGCCACATTCACCTGGCGAGGTGCATGGTGTCATGAGAGTGCGAGTGCTCTCATTGGGCTAGGGCTAACACACCGGGACCTAGAGGTGTGCAGTGTCAAAGCCCTAACCTGGACGCATTCCCTCTACCGAATGTGGTCCAAGAGCACATGGTAAATAATCGGACCTGCCTTGAGCATCTGGTGTCGGCCGCCGGGCAGGCTAAAGGTCATCTCCCGTTGTTGGCTTAGGGTGTGCGGGACAAGGCTGTTCTCCCGTGGCTCCCGGGCAGGTACCAGTTCCTGAGGGCGGGTTGTCGGGCGGGCGGTGGACGCCTTGGCGGGGTTGCCCATTGCTACCGACCGACAGGCCGTACTGTAAGGTTGAGCGGTGCTGGGAGGTCATTGTGCTTCAGGTTCGGTAAGGTATATCGAACCATCATCTTACTGCCACCTCTCCACTTACTTCTACCTATGCTATCAGCAGTCTGATCTTAATCTTCCTCTTATTGTGTCCATACGACCTTACTTCAATTAAACACTTCTTTCACTATCAACATGTAGAGTAGGTCGCTTACCGACATCCACCCCTTTTGTGTAGTATTTTAACTCTCAAAAGAGAAGCACAAGATATTAGAATGTAGTTAGACCTTCCTGCACGTCCCAATCAACTAATTGGGAAAATATGAAGAGAACCTATAAACAAAAACAAAAGTTATAATGGTATATGTCCTGGGATTGTACAGATGCTCCCTGAGCTATGGTTATCATTCTTTCTGATTCTTTTTAATGTTGTTTTCATGAATATGAAGTATCCAGTCATGTGGTGCTACTCAAAATTAGTGTTCATTTTCAAAACTGGGAACCGAATGGTAGGTGACAACTATAGAGGGATTTCTATAATGGACACGTTAGGAAAAATTTATGACACACTAATATATAACAGACTACTTTTATGGTGTAACATCAACAATAAGTGCCAGGCTGGAGCGCAGAAGAAAAGGAGCTGCGTTGAACAAATATTGTCGTTACGATTGCTATGTGACTTCGCGGTATTTAGAAATGTTAAATTATATGTATTGTTTATAGATTTTAGTAAGGCTTACGATAGGGTCCCAAGAAATAAGATGATAGAGGTATCAAAGAGTCATGGATGTGGAAGACGAGTGTTATTAGCTATTCAAGCAATGTATAGGTGTACAAAACAACTCTTGAAAACTGCTGATGTTACCACTACAGTTGGAGTCCTTCAAGGAGCTCCAACTAGGTGTTTACTGTTTATTATATATATAGACCGCTTTGTGAACATGCTGAAGATGGCAGTTGCTGCAGATGGTTTTTAGGAGGAGTGCATGTCTTGCTATTAATGGTGTTATCTTGGCCACCAGTAGAGATACATGTTGAAGGAAACTTCGCGTTTTATGTCAATACTGCGATGATTATGGTATGATCATTAATGAGAAGAAGACTAAGTTTTTTGTCATTAACGGAGGGAGACAGGATAAAGAAGACTTAGTGATAGGTAACACTAAGGTACAATACACTGAACAATACGTTTATTTAGGAGCGTGGTTTACAGACTCGGGAAAGATGAAGGATGTGATGGCTAAGCATGAAGTACAGAGTGAAGCTATTGTTAACAAGTTTTCCATATTTTGTGCAGCCAATTCACGAATGCCATACATTTGTAAGAAAAAAGTTTTTGATGCAGCTGTCATGTCGTCACTTTCATATAGCTCAGAATCATGGCTTACAAATAATGTAAAAGGCATAGAGAAGCAATATAATAAATTAATTAAGTGCCTGCTAGGGGTAAGGAAGAATACCAGTGTAAATCTATGGTTGGTAGAAATAGGTATACCACCTTTTGATTACATTTTCGAGAAGAAGAAAAGAACATTCCTAATGTCAAATAGTGAAAGAACTGATTATGAAGAACCATTTACCTTTGTTTTTGACCTATGTAGGAACCATAATACGCCTGGATATATAAATTTAACAAGAGTTTTATGGGATGACCAGCCTATGGGTAAGATTAGGGACTATGTACAAAATAAAGCACCAACAGCAACCAAGTTAAATACCTATGTTACAGAGCTGAACCCTTCCTTGAATATTCTTGATATTTATCTCACAACTAAATATATCCCAGATTATCATCGAGAGTCTCTCACACGAATCAGACTTATGTCTCATAACTTAAGAGTAGAGACAGGCAGATGGAACCGTACACCAGCTCCTCTCAGGACTTGCTACTGTGATAATGTGTCCATACAAACGGAGAACCATGTGCTAATTTCATGTTCCATATCAGAAGATTGCCGACATAGATACCCTATGTTAAACTTTGCTAGTATAGGTGCACTCTTGAGTGAAAAGGTGTTCTTGGTTGAACTGTACAAATATGTACATGAAGTACTAGGGAGGTATAATCATGTAATTGTTCATAGGCCCGCTTGAATGTATATTAATTGGACAAAATATTTGGTGTGTTTAAGTATTACCGATATTATTATGTATATGCCTTATACAGTTATGTATAATGTAGATGTTCAAATGTTATTTTGTCAATAAACTAAACTAACTAACTGGCGGGGTGGCAACAGGAATGAATAAAGGCAGCAAGTATAAATTATGTACATGTGTATATATGTATATATGTGTATGTATATATATTGTGTACGTTGAAGTAAGTAACTTACCGACCAATCATTGATCAGATAATTTGTGGGTGCAGAGCCTCGCCCTTCTCATGACGTCACCCGGGAGCTCAGAGTAGCAACCCTACATTATGTTGTGCTGTTTGGTTTCTCTTCCGCTCACGGTGGCCTTTTTTGACCTCGCAGGCTAATGTGAAATGACTACGGATTTATCCTGCTGAAATGCTCCTCTGAGCCGAAGACGGTCCAAAAAGGAAAACATGAGATAGGGTTGCTGCGTTGAAGTACCCGGCTGACGTCATGTGATAGGCGGGGCCTGGGCATAACCAATCAATCATTGCTGGTTCATTCATGCAAATGTTGACTCTTTGATAAGCTCGGTCAACTGCTGAAATGCGACTCTGTGTGGAAGATGGTCCAAACAGGAGAACATAAGGTAGGGTTCCCGCGTTGAAGAAGCCGGATGACGTCATCTGATAGATGGGGCTTGGACATGACCAATCATTGGTCAGATGGTTTATAGGTACAAAATCCCGCCCTTCTCATGACGTCACTCGGGCAACTCAGAGTAGCAACCCTACTTTATATTGTGCTGTTTGATTTCTCTTCCGCTCACGGAGGCCTTTCTTGGCGTCGCCGGCTCATGCGAAATGACAATTGTTTATGGTAAAAAAACAAAACAAAAAAAAGATCAATTGCTGAAACCCAATTCTGAGCGGAAGACGGTCCAAACAGGAGAGAATAAGATTGGGTTGCTGCTATGACGTACCCGGCTGACGTCATCTGACAGGCGTGGCCTGGGTATAACCAATCATTGGACACATACTATGTGGATTACAGAGCTCCACCCTTATGACGTCACCCGAGAACTCAGAGTAGCAACCCTACCTTATGATTTCCTGTTTGGTTTCTCTTCCGCTCACTGTGGCCTTACTTGGTCTCACTGGCTCAATCATGTGAATGTTGACTCTTTGATAAGCTCGGTCAACTACTGAAAAGCGACTCTGGGCGGAAGACGGTCCAAACAGGAGAACATAATTACGGTTGCTGCAATGAAGTAGTCGGCTAACGTCATCTGATAGGTGGGGTTTGGGATTGACCGACCAATCATTGATCAGATAATTTGTGTTCAGCGCCCCGCCCTTCTCATGACATGACCCGGGAGCTCAGAGTAGCAACCCTACCTTATGATGTCCTGTTTGGTTTCTCTCCCCCTTACGTCGCCTTTCTTGGCCTCGCTGGCTCATTCATGTGAATGTTGACTCTTTAATAAGCTCGGTCAACTGCTGAAATGCGACTCTGGGCGGAAGACGGTCCAAATAGGCGAACATAAGGTAGGGTTGCTGCATTGAAGTAGCCGGATGACGTCACCCGATAGGTGAGGCTTGGACATAACCAATCATTGGTCAGATGCCTTATAGGTACAAAATCCCGTCCTTCTCATGACGTCACTCGGGCAACTCAGAGTAGCAACCCTACCTTATGTTGTGCTGTTTGGTTCCTCTTCCGCTCACGGTGGCCTTGTTTTGTTAGCTTCGTCGGATTATGTGAAATGAAGGCGGCTTTATCCTGCTGAAATGCGACTCTGAGCGGAAGACGGTCCAAACAGGAACATAAGATAGGGATGCTTCGTTGAAGTACCTGGCTGACGTCATCTGATAGACGGGGCCTTGGTATAACCAATCATTGGACAGATACTTTGCGGATTACAGAGCTCCACCCTCATGACGTTACCCTGGAGCTCAGAGTAGCAACCCTACCTTATGATGTCCTGTTTGGTTTCTCTTCCGATCACGGTGTCCTTTCTTGGCCTCACTGGCTCATTCATGTGAATGTTGACTCTTTAATAAGCTCGGGCAACTGCTGTAATGCGACTGTGTGCGGAAGACGGTACAAATAGGAGAACATAAGGTGGGTTGCTGCATTGGACATGACCAATCGATTATTGGTTAGATGGTTTATAGGTAGAAAATCCCGCCCTTCCCATGACGTCACTTGGGCAACTCAGAGTAGCAACCCTACCGTATGTTGTGCTGTTTGATTCTTCTTCCGCTCACGGTGGCCTTTCGTGGCATCGTTGGCTCATTCATGTGAATGTCGACTCTTTAATAAGCTCGGTCAACTGGTGCAATGCGACTATGTGAGGAAGACGCATTTCAGCATTTGCCCGAGCTTTATTATTATCATTATTGTTATTATTATTACCATAAGGAGTCTTCTAGCCAGCGAGGCCAAGAAAGGCCTCCGTGAGAGGAAGAGAAAACAAACAGCACAACATAAGGTAGGGTTGCTAATCTTAGTTGCCCGAGTGACGTCATGAGAAGGGCGGGATTTTTTACCTATAAGGCATCTGACCAATGATTGGTCATGTCCAAGCTCCACCTATGAAACGACGTCATCCGGCTACTTCAATAGAGCAACCCACCTTATGTTCTCCTATTTGTACCGTCTTCCGCCCAGAGTCGCATTTCAGCAGTTGACCGAGTGTATTAAAGAGTGAGTCAACATTCACATTAATGATCCAACGAGGCCAAGAAAAGGCCACCGTGAGCGGAAGAGAAACCAAACAGCACATCATAAGGTAGGGTTGCTTCTCTGAGCTCCCGGGTGATGTCATGAGAGGGGTGGGGCGCTGAACACACAAATTATCTGATCAATGATTGGTCGGTCAATCCCAAACCCCACCTTTCAGATGAAGTCAGCCGACTACTTCATCGCAGAAACCCTAATTATGTTCTCCTGTTTGGACCGTTTTCCGTCCAGAGTCGCATTTCAGTAGTTGACCGAGCTTATCAAAGAGTTAACATTCACATGATTGAGCCAATGAGGCCAATTAAGGCCACCGTGAGCGTAAGAGAAACCAAACAGGACATCATAAGGTAGGGTTGCTACTCTGAGTTCCCGGGTGACGTCATAAGGGTGGAGCTCTGTAATCCACATAGTATGTGTCCAATGATTGGTTATACCCAGGCCACGCCTATCAGATGACGTCAGCCGGGTAATTAAACGCAGCACGCCTAGTGGTCTTATGTTCTCCTGTTTCGACCATCTTCCGCTCAGAGTCGCATTTTAGCAGGATAAAGCCGCCGTCATTTTGCATAATCTAGCGAGGCTAAACAAAGCCACCGTGAGCGGAAGAGGAATCAAACAGCACAATATAAGGTAGGGTTGCTACTTTGAGTTGCCCGAGTGACGTCATGAGAAGGGCGGGATTTTGTACCTATAAACCATCTGGGATAGGGGAGAAAGAATACTTCCCACGTATTCCCTGCGTGTCGTAGAAGGCGACTAAAAGGGAAGAGAGCGGGGGGCTGGAAATCCTCCCCTCTCGTTTTTTTTAATTTTCCAAAAGAAGGGACAGAGAAGGGGGCCAGGTGAGGATATTCCCTCAAAGGTCCAGTCCTCTGTTCTTAACGCTACCTTGCTAATGCGGGAAATGGCGAATAGTATAAAAAAAAAAAAAAAACCATCTGACCAATCGATTGGTCATGTCCAAGCCCCACCTATCAGACGACGTCATCCGGCTACTTCAACGCAGCAACCCTACCTTATGTTCTCTTATTTGGACCGTCTTCCGCCCAAATTCGCAATTCAGCAGTTGACATAGCTTATTAAAGAGTCAACATATTTGCATGAATTAGCTAGCGAGGCAAAGAAAGACGACGTGAGGGGAAGAGAAACCAAACAGGAAATCATAAGGTAGTGTTGCTCCTCTGAGCTTCCGGGTAACGTCATGAGAAGAGCGGGGCTCTGAACACGTAAATTATCTGATCAATGATTGGTCGGTTAGTTCCAAACCCCACCTATCAGATGACGTCTTCCGTGTTCTTCAACAGACCAATCCTACCTTATGTTCTCCTTTCTGCACCGTCTTTCACCCATAATCGCAATTCAGCAGTTGACCAAGCTTATTTAAAGAGTCGACATTCACATGAATGGGCCAGTGAGGCCAAGAAAGGCCACCGCAAGCCTAAAAGAAACCAAACAGGACATCGTAAGTAAGGTTCTATTCTGAGTTCCCGGGTGACGTCATAAGGGTGGAGCTATCAGATGACGTCAGCCGTGTACTTCAACGCAGCAACCCTATCTTATGTTCTCCTGTTTGGACCGTCTTCCACCCAGAGTTGCATTTCAGTAGATGATCGAGCTTATCAATGAGTCAACATTCACATGATTGAGCCAATGATGCCAATTAAGGCCACCGTGAGCGGAAGGGAAACCAAACAGGACATCATAAGGTAGGGTTGCTACTCTGAGTTCCCGGGTGACGTCATGAGGATGGAGCTCTGTAATCCTCATAGTATGTGTCCAATGATTGGTTATACCCAGGCCCCGCCTATCAGATGACGTCAGCCAGGTACTTCAACGCAGAAACCCTATCTTATATTCTCCTGTTTAGACCGTCTTCCGCTCAGAGTCGCATTTCAGCAGGATAAAGGCGCCTTCATTTCACATAATCCAGCGAGGCCAAACAAGGCTACCGTGAGCGGAAGAGAAACCAAACAGCACAACATAAGGTAGGGATGCTACTCTGAGCTCCCGGATGATGTCATGAGAAGGGCGGGGCGCTGAACACACAAATTATCTGATCAATGATTGGTCGGTCAATCCCAAACCCCACCTATCAGATGACGTCAGCCGACTACTTCATTGCAGCAACCCTAATTATGTTCTCCTGTTTGGACCGTCTTCCGCCTAGAGTCACATTTCACCAGTTGACCGAGCTTATCAAAGAGTCAACATTCACATGAATGAGCCAACGAGGCCAAGTAAGGCCACCGTGATCGGAAGAGAAACCAAACAGGACATCATAAGGTAGGGTTGCTAATCTGAGTTCCCGGGTGACGTCATGAAAAGAGCTGGGCTTTGAACACATAAATTATCTGATCAATGATTGGTTGGTAAGTTCCAGACCCCACCTATCATATGACGTTATCCGAATACGTCAACACACCAACCCTACCTTATGTTCTCGTTTTTTGACCGTCTTCCACCAATAGTCGCATTGCAGTAGTTGAACGAGCTTATTAAAAAGTCGACACTCACATGTATGAGCGAGCCAACGATGCCAAGAAAGGCCACCGTGAGCGGAAGCGAAACCAAACAGCACATCATAAGGTAGGGTTGCTACTCTGAGTTCCCGGATGATGTCATGAGAAGGGCCGGGCGCTAAACACACAAATTATCTGATCAATGATTGGTCGGTCAGTCCCAAACCCCACCTATCAGACGACGTCAGCCGACAACTTCAACGCAGCAACCCTATCTTATTTTCTCCTGTTTGGACCGTCTTCCGCTCTGAGTCGCATTTCAGCAGGATAAAGCCGCCGTCATTTCACATAATCCAGCGAGGCTAACTAAACAAGGCCACCGTGAACGGAAGAGGAACCAAACAGCACAACATAAGGTAGGGTTGCTACTCTGAGCTACCCGGGTGACGTCATGAGAACGGCTTGGCTCATAACCCACAAATTATCTGATCAATGATTGGTCGGTAAGTCCCAGAACCCAACTATCAGATGACGTCATCCGGGTACTTCAACAAACCAAAACTATCTTATGTTTTGTTTGGACCGTCTTCTGCTCAGAGTCACATTTCCGCTCAGAGTCGCACTTTAGCAGGATAAAGTTGCCGTCATTTTACGTAACCTAGCGAGGCTAAACAAGGCCACCGTGAGCGGAAGAGGAATCAAACAACACAACATAAGGTACGGTTGCTACTTTGAGTCGCCCGAGTGACGTCATGAGAAGGGTGGGATTTTTTACCTATAAACCATCTGACCAATGATTGGTCATGTCCAAGCCACACCTATCAGACGACGTCATCCGGATACTTCAACGCAGCAACCCTACCTTATGTTCTCCTATTTGGACCGTCTTCCGCACAGAGTCGCATTTCAGCAATTGACCGAGCTTATTAAAGAGTCAACATTCACATGAATGAGCCAGCGAGGCCAAGAAAGGCCACCGTGAGCGGGAGCGAAACCAAACAGCACATCATAAGGTAGGGTTGTATTCTGAGTTCCCGAGTGACGTCATGAGGGTGGATCTCCGTAATCCACATAGTATTTGGCCAATGATTGGTTATACCCAGGTCCCGCATATCAGATGACGTCAGCCGTGTACTTCAACGCAGCAATCCTATCTTATGTTCTCCTGTTTGGACCGTCTTCCGCTCAGAGTCCTATTTCAGCAGGATAAAGCCGCCGTCATTTCACATAATCCAGCGAGGCCAAACAAGGCTACCGTGAGCGGAAGAGGAATCAAACAGCACAACATAAGGTAGGGTTGCTACTCTGAGTTGCCCGAATGACGTCACGAGAAGGGCGGGGTTCGGAACCCATAAATTGTCTGATCAATGATTGGTCGGTCAATTCCAATCCCCACCTAACAGATAACGTCATCTGGATACTTCAACGCAGCAACCCTACCTTATGTTCTCTTATTTGGACCGTCTTCCGCCCAGAGTCGCATTTCAGCAGTTGACCTAGCTTATTAAAGAGTCAACATTCACATGAATCAGCCAGCGAGGCCAAGAAAGGCGACGTAAGGTGGAGAGAAACCAAACGGGACATCATAAGGTAGGGTTGCTACTCTGAGCTCCCGGGTGACGTCATGAGAAGAGCTGGGCTTTGAACACATAAATTGTCTGATCAATGATTGGTCGGTAAGTTGCAAACCCTACCTATCAGATGACGTCATCTGAATACTTCAACACACCAACCCTACGTTATGTTCGTCTTTTTTGACCGTCTTCCGCCCACAGTCTCATTGCAGTAGATGACCGAGCTTATTAAAGAGTCGACATTCACATGTATGAGCCAGCCAACGAGGCCAAGAAAGGCCACCGTGATCGGAAGAAAAACCAAACAGTATATCATAATGTAGGGTTGCTTCTCTGAGCTCCCGGATGATGTCATGAGAAGGGCGGGGCCCTGAACCGATAAATTATCTGATCAATGATTGGTCGGTCAATCCCAAACACCACCTATCAGTTGACGTCAGCCAAGAACTTCAATGCAGCAACCCTAATTATCTTCTGTTTGGACCGTCTTCCGCTCAGAGTCGAATTTCAGCAGGATAAAGCCGCCTTCAGTTCACATAATCCAGCGAGGCTAACTAAACAAGGCCACCGTGACCGGAAGAGGAACCAAACAGCACAACATAAGGTAGGGTTGCTACTCTGAGTTGCCCGAGTGACATCATGAGAAGGAAGGGATTTTGTACCTATAAACCATCTCACCAATCGATTGGTCATATCCAAGCCCCACCTATCAGACGACGTCATCCGGATACTTCAACGCAGCAACCCTCAAATCAATCCCAAACTCCGCCTATCAGATGACGTCAGCTGACTACTTCATTGCAACAACCCTAATTATGTTCTGTTTGGACCGTCTTCCGCCCAGAGTCACATTTCAGTAGTTGACAAAGCTTATGAAAAAGTCAACATTCACATGATTGAGCCAAAGAGGCCAAGTAAGGCCACCGTGAGCGGAAGAGAAACCAAACAGGACATCATAAGGTAGGATTGCTACTCTGAGTTCCCGGATGACGTCATGAGGGTGGAGCTCTGTAATCCACATAGTATGTGTCCCATGATTGGTTATACCCAGGCCACGCCTATCAGATGACGTCAGCCGGGTACTTAAACGCAGCACGCCTAGGGATCTTATGTTCTCCTGCTTCGACCATCTTCGCTCAGAGTCGCATTTTATCAGGATAAAGCCGTCATTATTTTACATTATCTAGCGAGGCTAAACAAGGCCACCGTGAGCGAAAGAGGAATCAAACAGCACAACATAAGGTACGGTTGCTACTTTGAGTTGCCCGAGTGACGTCATGAGAAGGGCGGGATTTTGTACCTATAAACCATCTGACCAATCGATTGGTCATATCCAAGCCCCACCTATCAGACGACGTCATCCGGATACTTCAACGCAGCAACCCTACCTTATGTTCTCCTCTTTGGACCGTCTTCCGCCCAAATTTGCAATTCAGCTGTTGACCTACCTTATCAAAGAGTCAACATATTTGCATGAATTCGCCAGCGAGGCACAGAAAGACGACGTGAGGGGAAGAGAAACTAAACACGACATCGTAAGGTAGGGTTGCTACTCTGAGCTCCCGGATAACTTCATATCTGATCAATGGTTGGTCGGTAAGTTCCAAACCCCACCTATCAGATGACGTCTTCAGGGTTTTTCAACACACCAACCCTAGCTTATGTTCTCCTTTTTGCACCGTCTTTCGCCCATAATCGCAATTCAGCAGTTGACTGAGCTTATTCAAATAGTCGACATTCACATGAATGGGCCAGTGAGGCCAAGAAAGGCCACCGCAAGCCTAAGAGAAACCAAACAGGACATCATAAGTAAGGGTTGTATTCTGAGTTCCCGGGTGACGTCATAAGGGTGGAGCTCCGTAATTCACATAGTATGTGTCCAATGATTGGTTGTACCCAGGCCACGCCTATCAGATGACGTCAGCCCTCTACTTCAATGCAGCAACCCTATCTTATGTTCTCCTGTTTGGACAGTCTTCCAACCAGAGTCGCATTTCAGTAGATGACCGAGCTTATCAAAGAGTCAACATTCACATGATTGAGCCAATGAGGCCAATTAAGGCCACCGTGAGCGGAAGACAAACCAAACAGAATATCATAAGGTAGGGTTGCTACTCTGAGTTCCCTGGTGACGTCATGAGGGTGGAGCTCCGTTATCCACACAGTATGTGTCCAATGATTGGTTACCCATAACCCGCCTATCAGATGACGTCAGCCAGGTACTTCAACGCAGCAACCCTACCTATATTCTCCTGTTTAGACCGTCTTCCGCTCAGAGTCGCATTTCAACAGGATAAAGGCGCCTTCATTTCACATAATCCAGCGAGGCCAAACAAGGCTACCGCGAGCGGAAGAGGAATCAAACAGCACATCATAAGGTAGGGTTGCTACTCTGAGGTACCCGGGTGACGTCATGAGAAAGGCGGGGTTCAGAACCTACAAATTATCTGATCAATGATTGGTCGGTCAATTCCAATCCCCACCTATCAGATAACGTCATCCGGCTACTTCAACGCAGCAACCCTACTTTATGTTCTCCTGTTTGGACCGTCATCCGCCCAGAGTCGTATTTCAGCAGTCGACCGAGCTTATTTATCAAAGAGTCAACATTCACATGAATGAGCCAGCAAGGCCAAGAAAAGCGACGTAAGGGGGAGAGAAACCTAACGGGACATCATAAGGTAGGGTTGCTACTCTGAGCTCCCGGGTGACTTCATGAGAATAACTGGGCTTTGAACACATAAATTATATGATCAATGATTGGTCGGTAAGTTCCAAACCCCACCTATTAGATGACGTTATCCGAATACGTCAACGAACCAACCCTACCTTATGTTTTTTTTTATAGTCTTCCACCAACAGTCGTATTGCAGTAGTTGACCGAGCTTATTAAAGAGTCGACATTCACATGTATGAGCGAGCCAACGAGGCCAAGAAAGGCCACCATGAGCGGAAGAGAAACCAAACAGCACATCATAAGGTAGGGTTGCTTCTCTGAGCTCCCGGATGATGTCATGAGAAGGGCGGGGCTCTGAACCCCCAAATTATCTGATCAATTATTGTTCGGTCAATCCCAAACCCCACCTATCAGACGACGTCAGCCGACAACTTCAACGCAGCAACCCTATCTTATGTTCTCCTGTTTGGACCGTCTTCCGCTCAGAGTCGCATTTCAGCAGGATAAAGCATAAGGTAGGTTGCTCTATTGAAGTAGCTGGATGACGTCTTTTCATAGGTGGAGTTGGACATGACCAATCCTTGGTCAGATGCCGTATAGGTACAAAATCCCGACCTTCTCATGACGTCACTCGGGCAACTCCGTGTAGCAATCCTACTTCATATCGTGCTGTTTGATTTCTCTTCCGCTCACAGAGGCTTTCTTGGCCTCGCTGGCTAGAAGACTCCTTATGGTAATAATAATAACAATAATAATAATAATAGAGCTTGGGCAAATGCTGAAAGGTGACGCTGAGCAGAATACGCTCCAAAAAGAACATAAGGTCGGACTGATGCATTGAAGTACCCGGATGACGTCATATTATAGGTGGCTCTTGGGCATGACCGACCAATCATTGATCAGATTGTTTTTATATACAATACCCCGTCCTTCTCATGACTTCACTCGGGCAACTCAGAGTAGCAACCCTACCTTATATTGTGCTGTTTGGTTCCTCTTCCGGTCACGGTGGCCTTGTTTAGTTAGCCTCGCTGGATTATGTGAAATGACGACGGCTTTATCCTGCTGAAATGCTACTTTGAGCGGAAGACGGTCCAAACAGGAGAACATAAGATAGGGTTGCTGCGTTGAAGTTGTCGGGTAACGTCATCTGATAGGCGGGGTTTGGGATTGACCGACCAATCATTGATCAGATAATTTGTGGGTTCAGAGCCCGGCCCTTCCCATGACATCATCCGGGAGCTCAGAGAAGGAACCCTACCTTGTGATGTGCTGTTTGGTTTCTCTTCCGCTCAAGGAGGCCTTTATTGGCCTCGTTGGCTCGCTCATACATGTGAATGTCGACTCTTTAATAAGCCCTGTCAACTACTGCAATGCGACTATGGGCGGAAAACGGTCAAAAAAGGAGAAAATAACGTAGGGTTGGTGTGTTGAAGTATTCGGACGACGTCATCTGATAGTGTGTTTGGAACTTACCGACCAATTATTGATCAGATAATTTATGTGTTCAAAGCCCAGCTCTTCTCATGATGTCACCCGGGGCTTCAGAGTAGCAACCCTACCTTATGATGTCCTGTTTGGTTTCTCTCCCCCTTACGTCGCCTTTCTTGGCCTCGCTGTCTCATTCATGTGAATGTTGACTCTTTAATAAGCTCGGTCAACTGCTGAAATGCGACATAAAGTAGGGTTGCTGTGTTGAAGTAGCCGGATGACGTCATCTGATAGGTGGGGATTGGTATTGACCGACCAATCATTGATCAGATAATTTGTGGGTTCCGAACCCCGCCTTTCTCATGACGTCACCCGGGTTCCTCAGAGTAGCAACCCTACCTTATGTTGTGCTGTTTGATTCCTTTTCCGCTCACGGTAGCCTTGTTTGGCCTCGCTGGATTATGTGAAATGAAGGCACCTTTATCCACCTGAAATGCGACTCTGAGCGGAAGACTGTCTAAAGAGTAGAACATAAGATAGGGTTGCTACGTTGAAGTACCTGGCTGACGTCATCTGATAGGCGGGGCTTGGGTATAACCAATCATTGGACACATACTATGTGGATTACAGAGCTCCACCTTCATGACGTCACCCGGGAACTCAGAATACAACCCTTACTTATGATGTCGAGTTTGGTTTCTCTTCCCCTCACGTCGTCTTTCGCTGCCTCGCTGGCTCATTCATGCAAATGTTGACTCTTGAATAAGCTCGGTCAACTGCTGAAATGCGAATTTGGGAGGAAGACGGTCCAAATAGAACATAAGGTAGGGTTGCTGCGTTGAAGTATCCGGATGACGTCGTCCTATAAGTGGGGCTTGGACATGACCAATCGATTGGTCAGTTGGTTTATAGGTACAATATCCCGCCCTTCTCATGACGCCACTCGGGCAACTCAAATTAGCAACCGTACCTTATGTTGTGCTGTTTGATTCCTCTTCCGCTCACGGTAGCCTTGTTTAGCCTCGCTAGATTATGCAAAAATGACGGCGGCTTTATCCTGCTAAAATGCAACTCTGAGCGGAAGATGGTCGAAACAGGAGAACATAAGATCCCTACGGTTGCTGCGTTGAAGTACCTGGCTGCCGTCATCTGATAGGCCTGGCCTGGGTATAACCAATCATTGGACACATACTATGTGGATTACAGAGCTCCACCCTCTTGACGTCATCCGGGAACTCAGAGTAGCAACCCTACCTTATGATGTGCTGTTTGGTTTCTCTTCCGCTCACGGTGGCCTTACTTGGCCTCACTGGCTCAATCATGTGAATGTTGACTCTTTGATAAGCTCGGTCAACTGCTGAAATTGTGACTCTTGGAGGGAAGACGGTCCAAACATGGGAACATAAGATAGAGTTGCTGCGTTGAAGTACACGGCTGACGTCATCTCATAAGCGTGGCCTGGGTACAACCAAACATTGGACACATACTATGTGGAATACGGAGCTCCACCCTCATGACGTCATTCGGGGACTCAGAATACAACCCTACCTTATGATGTCCTGTTTGGTTTCTCTTCCGCTCGCGGTGGCCTTACTTGGCGTCACTGGCTCAATCATGTGAATGTTGACTCTTTGATAAGCTCGGTCAACTACTGAAATGCGAATCTGGGCGGAAGACGGTCCAAACAGGAGAACATAATTAGATTTGCTGTGATGAAGTAGTCGGCTGACGTCATCTGATAGCTGGGGTTTGGGATTGACCAACCAATCATTGATCAGATAATTTGTGTTCAGCGCCCCGGCCTTCTCATGACATCACCCTGGAGCTCAGAGTAGCAACCCTACTTTATGATGTCCTGTTTGGTTTCTCTTCCGCTCACGGTGGCCTTTTTTGGCCTCGTTGGCTCATTCATGTGAATGTTGACTCACTCTTTAATAAGCTCGGTCAACTGCTGAAATGCGACTTTGGGCGGAAGACGATACAAATAGGAGAACCTAAGGTGGGTTGCTCTATTGAAGTAGCCGGATGACGTCGTTTCATAGGAGGGGCTTGGACATGACCAATCATTGGTCAGATGCCTTATAGGTACAAAATCCCGCCCTTCTCATGATGTCACTCGGGCAACTCAGAGTAGCAACCCTACTTTATATTGTGCTGTTTGATTTCTCTTCCGCTCACGGAGGCCTTTCTTGGCCTCGCTGGGTAAAAGACTCCTTTTGGTCAAAATAATAACAATAATGATAATAAGAATGCTCGGGCAAATGCTGAAATACGACACTGAGCAGAAGACGCTCCAAATAGAACATAAGGTCGGGTTGGTGCATTGAGGTACCCGGATGACGTCATATGATAGGTGGCTCTTGGGCATGACCGACCAATCATTGATCAGATTGTTTGTATATACAATACCCCACCCTTCTCATGACGTCACTCGAGCAACTCTGAGTAGCAACCCTACCTTATGTTGTGCTGTTTGATTCCTCTTCCGGTCACGGTAGCCTTGTTTGGCCTCGCTGGATTATGTGAAATAAAGGCGCCTTTATCCTGCTGAAATGCGACTATGAGCGGAAAACGGTCTAAACAGGAGAACATAAGATATAGTTGCTAAGTTGAAGTACCTGGCTGACGACACCTCATAGGCGTGGCCTGGGTATAGCCAATCATTGGACACATACTATGTGGATTACGGAGCTCCACCTTCATGACGTCACCCGGAACTCAGAATACAACCATACCTTATGATGTCCTGTTTGGTTTCTCTTAGGCTCGCGGTGGCCTTTTTTGGCCTCACTGGCACATTCATGTGAATGTCGACTCTTTAATAAACTCGGTCAATTGCTGCAATATGATTATGGGCGAAAGACGGTACAAACAGGAGAACATTAAGGTAGGGTTGGTGTGTTGAAGTACCCGGAAGACGTCATCTGATAGGTGGGGTTTGGAACTTACCGACCAACCATTGATCAGATAATTTGTGTGTTCAGAGCCCCGCTCTTCTCATGACGTCACCAGGGAGCTCAGAGTACCAACCCTACCTTATGATGTCCTGTTTGGTTTCTCTTCCCCTCACATCGTCTTTCTTTGCCTCGCTGGCTCATTCATGTGAATGTTGACTCTTTAATAAGCTCGGTCAACTGCTGAAATGCGAATTTTGGCGGAAGACGGTCCAAATAGGAGAACATAAGGTAGGGTTGCTGCGTTGAAGTATCCGGATGACGTCGTCTGATAGCTGGGGCTAGGACATGACCAATCGATTGGTCAGATGGTTTATAGGTACAAAATCCCGCCCTTCTCATGACGTCACTCGGGCAACTCAAAGTAACAACCCTACCTCATGTTGTGCTGTTTGATTCCTCTTCCGCTCACGGTGGCCTTGTTTAGCCTCGCTAGATTATGTGAAATGACGGCGGCTTTATCCTGCTAAAATGCGACTCTGAGCGGATGATGGTCGAAACAGGAGAACATAAGATCCCTAGGGTTGCTGCGTTTAAGTACCCGGCTGACGTCATCTGATAGTCGGGGCCTGGGTATAACCAATCATTGGACACATACTATGTGGATTACAGAGCTCCACCCTCATGACGTCACCCGGGAACTCAGAGTAGCAACCCTTCCTTATGATGCCCCGTTTTGTTTCTCTTCCGCTCATGTTGGCCTTACTTGGCCACACTGGCTCAATCATGTGAATGTTGACTCTTTGATAAGCTCGGTCAACTACTGAAATGCGACTCTAGGCGGATGACGGTCCAAACAGGAGAACATGATTAGGGTTGCTTCAATGAAGTAGCCGGGTGACGTCATCTGATATTTGGGGTTTGGGATTGACCGACGAATCATTGATCAGATAATTTGTGGGTTCTGAGCCCCGCCCTTCTCATGACATCATCCGGGAGCTCAGAGAAGCAACCCTACCTTATGATGTGCTGTTTGGTTTCTCCTCCGCTCACGGTGGCCTTTCTTGTCCTCTCTGGCTCTTTCATGTGAATGTTGACTATTTAATAAGCTCGGTCAACTACAGAAATGCGACTCTGGGCGGAAGACGGTCTAAAGAGGAGAACATAAGGTAGGGATCCTGCGTTGAAGTAGCTGGATGACGTCGTCTGATAGGTGGGGCATGGACATGACCAATTATTGGTCAGATGGTTTATAGGTACAAAATCCCGCCCTTCTCATGACGTCACTCGGGTAACTCAGAGTAGCAACCTTATCTTATGTTGTGCTGTTTAGTTCCTCTTCCGTTCACGGAGGCCTTTTTTGGCGTCGCCGTCTCATGCGAAATGACAATTGTTTATGGTAAAAAAAAGAAAAACACGATCAACTGGTGAAACCCAACTCTGAGCGGAAGACGGTCCAAACAGGAGAACATAAGATAGGGTTGCTGCTATGAAGTACCCTGCTGACGTCATCTGATAGGCGGGGCCTGGGCATGACCGACCAAATCTTTGGGCAGGTATTTTGTGGGTTCAGAGCCCCGCCCCTCTCATGACGTCACCCGGTAGCTCAGACTTTCTTAACCTCGCTGGCTCATTTGAAAGACGACAGTTTATGGTAAAAAATGGGCACTCTGAGCGGAAGACGGTCCAAATAGGAGAACATAAGGTAGGCTTGCTGTGTTGAAGTGCCTAGATGACGTTTTCTGATAGGTGGGGCTTGGGACATACCGACCAATCATTGATCAGATAAGTTGTGGGTTCAGAGCCCCGCCCTTCTCATGACGTCACCCGGGTAACTCAGAGAAGCAACCTTACCTTGTGTTGTGCTGTTTGATTCCTCCTCCGCTCACGGAGGCCTTTCTAGATTTCGCTGTCTAGAAGACTCCTTATGGTAATAATGATAAATAAAAGCTCGGGCAAATGCTGAAATGTGACTCTGAGCAGAAGACGGTCCAAACAGAACATAAGATAGGGTTGGTTTGTTGAAGTACCTGGATGATGGGCTTGTAACTGATTGAAGTTGGAAGTAGTGGAGTGTTGGACTTTGCCATTATTAGCCAGTGAAAATTTTGATCACTGGGCTAACCACTCCCTCGACCCGTTAGGTAAATCCTGCGCATGCGCATTAGAGGCGTGACGTCACAGTTGCCAAGGAAACGGAGACGCCGTGCGAGGCGGTAAAGATGGCAGTGTACGAGAATGTTGATATAGTCATGAATTTGACAGCAAACCAGATTACAAAAATGACGAACCCCCAACTAAAAACTGCCCTTAATACACTTTTGAGTGCCAAGAGACAAGAAGAGCCTGGAAACTCAATCTTGCTGGAAGAAATAAAAGACCTTCGATAAGAAATACGGGAAATGAAACAAGTCAAGAAAGAAGTGGAGTTGCTAACTACACGACTAGATGACGCATCCACAATAATCCATGGACAACAACTCTTCCTGAAATCCATGGATAGCAGGGAGAGAGGCCAGAACATCGTAGTGCTCGGTGTGAAGGAAGAAGCTGATGAGATGGGGACGTCGGATGATGAGAAAGTGAAGACAATCCTGGACGCTGCTGGATACACAGAAAATCTTGACATGACTGAATGGGAGATGAAGCGACTCGGCAAGGAGAATGATGAGAAGAAACGGCCAATACTACTGAGAGTAAACAACCAGAGACAGCGTGACAACAGAACAGCGAAAAACCTGAAAGAAGCTGGAACAACAATGGCAAGAATCTATTTGAAAAAGGTTACTCACCCGGCGATTAGAAAAGAACAAGCTCGACTAAGGATGCGAGAGAAGGAAGAGAAAGAGAAACCGTGCAACGCTGCTTCGAACATCAGTTACGACTGGAAGAACAGAGTCCTGCTGAGGGATGGAGTTGTCATCCATCGATTCTCTCCAAAGTTTTTCCAGTAAGACGACAAAATAAGGTAGTGAAAATTTGTTTATGGAACATTGCTGGCTTGAGAGATAAGTTACAAGATAACTTGATCATACATTTTCTTATGAGTTTTGATATTGTATTTCTTTTAGAGGCGAAACAGTACTTTAACGTGACAGTACCAGGGTTTGATGTTTATACCAATGTATCACGAGTAGGTCAGCACCGAGGAGGAGTGGTTATGTTAGTCAAATGTAAACTAACGGACGACATCTTAAACGTGGATACAGACAGTGAGGGGCAAATATGGATAACCATGTCGTGGTGGCCATACCAGAAAATAGGTGGTGTGTATATTCCCCCAAGTGATTCACCATAGTTTAGCTCAGTGCAACACGCAGCCTTGGCGAGCCACACCGTCAGCCCTGGCTACGTCATCATCATGGGTGACTTTAACGGTAGAGTCTGCCAGCCTCACTTGGTTGATGAGGCAGGATGTGTGTATCAGTATGACGGTGTGAAGAACAGGGTGGTGAATAGTCATGGTAAAACTCTTGTTAATATATGTCAGAATAATGATTTGGTAATAGTGAATAACCTTTTGTATGGAAGTGAACATTTCAACGGAAATTTATCCTTTAAACGCCGTGATACATGGCTGTCAGAAATTGATTTATGCCTATGTAAAGTGACTTGTTTAGATAAAATCAGGGAGTTACAAGTGCACCAAAATGTACGAGGATCAGACCATGCCCCATTATTCATTGCCTTGGATATTAATAAAGGAAAAGTGATCTTGGCCAAGGATTTGGTAGAAAGAACAGATATCTTGGGAAGAAGTTATCAGCCCAAGGCACCAGCCTCTGTCTATAAACCTAGGAAATCAGCTAGCTATCAGAGAGTTAATCAGGAAGAATTCATAGGAAGATTAAACCAAGTGGAAACCCCTACTTTGAGGCAGGACAGTGATATCGATGAAGTCTTAAATATGGGATATGACATTATTATAGAGGCAGCTACGAGGTGGACGAGAGAAACAGAAAACGCGTCAGGTGACTGGGACGCAGCACAGCCAACATGGTTAAGGATACTGCAGTCACAGGACAAGAAGCTGTTGTGGAAATCAATTAATTGGAAAGGGTCGTTAGAGGTGGGAAATGAAGAAAGACCGAGTGACTGTAACTTTAAAGAACATGTAGAAAAGCTATTGAACCCAATGGACAGCCCAAGTATCGAGGAGGTGGTACTAGAAAATAGTGTGCCCTACATTCCGGTGCTTGATGTCGACCAGATTACTGAAGTCCATCCCCCCAAGGATTCTTGCCAAGACATTTAACCTATGGATGGCTACGTCCACCCTACCAGAGCCACTGAAGGCCAACCGCACAGTGCTGATACCGAAAGTACCCAATCCCAATGAGCCCAAGGACTATAGGCCAATCACCATCTCTTGTGCCATAGTCCGTCTTCTGCATAAGATCCTCAGCAGTCGCATCTCGAGCCTCATCCAGATCGATGATGCTCAAAAGGCATTCGTCCCTACAGACGGATGTCTTGAGAACCTCACGATCTTGGATGCGATAGTCGGTCGTGCGCGGGCACACGCCCACGGTGTGCACCTGGCATTCCTCCACATGGCCAAAGCATTCGATAGTGTTAACCATAGCACTATCGAGCGGGCCATGTCGCGGAAAGGCATCCCAGCCGCTGTCAGGGCATATATCATGTCGTCGTACGACCGAGCCTTCACCCATATTGAAGGAAGCGACGAGATGGCGGGTAAGGTGAACATGACTCGTGGGGTCAAACAGGGTGACCCCCTATTGCCTATCCTTTTCAACCTTGTGATTGACGAGGGAATCACAAGGGTGAAAGAGACCAGCGTGGGAGTGAAATTGGGTGACCAACGAGTATCAGCATTGGCGTTTGCCGATGATCTGGTCCTGGTAGCACAGACGCCCACTGGCCTCCAGAAGGCAATAGATGTAATGGCTGAGACCCATGCGACGGGGGGGTGGACTTCATGTTAACCCCGGGAAAGTGTCGTACCCTCAGCATGGAGGTCGACGGCAAACGTAAGACTTGGTACGTCAACGAACAGAGGACGTTCCAAGTCTTAGGCAGCGCTGTCGGTTCCATGAACGCTGAGGACGAGTACAGGTAACTTGGCGTCCTAGTCGGATCTAAGGGGCGGCGAAAATCCTACGGTGCCCTGCTAGAAGAGGGGCTCCTAAACATCACCAGAGCCCCTCTAAAACCTCAGCAAAGGATTGCGATGCTCGTGGGACACTTGGTGCCTAAGCTCATGCATCGACTGGTGCTAGGTGAAGTGCGGTTTATAAGACGCAACTAGCACGCATGGACAGGCAGGTGCGAGTGACGGTTCGCCGCTGGCTACGCCTAGCCTATGACGTGCCTTGCGCTTACTTTCACTCGGCAACAGGAGATGGTGGTTTGGGTATACCGGACTTTGTCTCGACCGTCCGTCTAAATAAACAAGCGCGGTTCGACAAGTTACTCACCTCGACCGACCCGGTGATTCATGCGGCAGTCCGGGAGCCTGCAGTAATGAGCAAACTGCAGAGCTGGGCCGGACCCGCATACATTGCTGGTCGGCAGGCGGGCAACAAGTTGAAGTTGTCGGCTGACGTCATCTGATAGGTGGGGTTTGGGATTGACCGGCTAATCATTGATCAGATAATTTGTGGGTTCAGAGCCCCGCCGTTCTCATGACATCATCCAGGAGCTCAGAGAAGCAACCCTACCTTATGAGGTGCTGTTTGGTTTCTCTTCCGCTCACGGTGGCCTTTCTTGGCCTCGTTGGCTCGCTCATACATGTGAATATCGACTCTTTAATAAGCTCGGTCAACTACTACAATGCGACTATGAGCGGAAGACGGTCAAAAAGGAGAACATAAGGTGGGGTTGGCCTGTTGAAGTATTCGGATGACGTCATGTGATAGGTGGGGTTTGGAACTTACCGACCAATCATTGATCAGATAATTTATGTGTTCAAAGCCCAGCTCTTCTCATGACGTCAATCGGGCAACTCAGAGTAGCAACCCTACTTTACTTCCTACTCACTTTCCGTGAGCGGAAGAGAAATCAAACAGCACAACATAAGGTAGGGTTGCTACTTTGAGTTCCCCGAGTGACGTCATGAGAAGGGCGGGATTTTGTACCTATAAACCATCTGACCAATGATTGGTCATGTCCAAGCCCCACCTATCAGACGACGTCATCCGGATACATCAACGCAGCAACCCTACTTTATGTTCTCCTATTTGGACTGTCTTCCGCCCAAATTCGCATTTCAGCAGTTGACCGAGCTTATTAAAGAGTCAACATTTGCATGAATGCGCTAGCGAGGCAAAGAAAGACGACGTGAGGGGAAGAGAAACCAAATAGGACATCATAAGGTAGGGTTGCTACTCTGACGTGTGACGTCATGAGAACAGCGGGGCGCTGAACACACAAATTATCTGATCAACTGATGATCGGTAAGTTCCAAACTCCACCTACCAGATGACGTTTTCCGGATACTTCAACAAACCAACCCTACCTTATGTTCTCCTTATTGGCCCATAATCGTGTTGCAGCAGTTCACCGGGCTTATGAAAAGAGTCGACATTCATATGAATGGGCCAGTGAGGCCAAGAAAGGCCACCGTGAGCCTAAGAGAAACCAAACAGGACTTCATAAGGTAGGGTTGTATTCTGAGTTCGCGGATGACGTCATGAGGGTGGAGCTCTGTAATCCACATAGTATGTGTCCAATGATTGGTTGTAACCAGACCACGCCTATGAGATGACGTCAGCCGTGTACTTCAACGCATCAACCCTACCTTATGTTCTCCTGTTTGGACAGTCTTCCACCCAGAGTCGCATTTCAGCAGTTGACCGAGCTTATCAAAAAATCAACATTCACATGATTGAGCCAATGAGGCCAATTAAGGCCACCGTGAGCCTAAGAGAAACCAAACAGGATATCATAAGGTAGGGTTGCTACTCTGAGTTCACGGGTGACGTCATGAGGGTGGAGCTCTGTAATCCACATAGTATGTGTCCAATGATTGGTTATACCCAGGCCAAGCCTATCAGATGACGTCAGCCAGGTACTTCAACGCAGCAACCCTATCTTATGTTCTCCTGTTTACACCGTCTTCCGCTCAGAGTCACATTTCAGCAGGGTAAAGGCGCCTTCATTTAACATAATCCAGCGAGGCCAAACAAGGCTACCGTGAGCGGAAGAGTAGTCAAACAGCACAACATAAGGTAGGGTTGCTACTCTGAGGTACCCGAGTGACGTCATGATAAAGGAGGGGCTCGGAACCCACAAATTATCTGATCAATGATTGGTCGGTCAATTCCAATCCCCACCTATCAGATAACGTCATCCGGCTACTTCAACGCAGCAACCCTATTTTATGTTCTCCTATTTGGACCGTCTTCCGTCCAGAGTCGCATTTCAGCAGTTGACCGAGCTTATTAAAGAGTCAACATTCATATGAATGAGCCATCGAGGCCAAGAAAGTCGACGTAAGGGGGAGAGAAACCAAACAAGACATCATAAGGTATGGTTCCTACTCTGAGGTCTCGGGTGACGTCATGAGAAGAGTTGGGCTATGAACATATAAATTATCTGATCAATGATTGTTCGGTAAGTTCCAAACCCCACCTATCAGATGACGTCATCCGAATACCTCAACACATCGACCCTACCTTATGTTCTCTTTTTTTGACCGTCTTCCGCCCATAGTCGCATTGCAGTATTTGACCGAGCTTATTAAAGAGTCGACATTCACATGAATGAGCGAGCCAACGAGGCCAAGAAAGGCCACCGTGAGCGGAAGAGAAACCAAACAGCACATCATAAGGTAGGGTTGTTTCTCTGAGTTCCCGGATGATGTCATGAGAAGGGCGGGGCGCTGAACCCACAAATTATCTGATCAATGAAATGTCGGTCAAACCCAAACCCCACCTATCAGATGACGTCAGCCGACAACTTCAACGCAGCAACCCTATCTTATGTTCTCCTGTTTGGACCGTCTTCCGCTCAGAGTCGTATTTCAGAAAGAAAAGCCGCCGTCATTTCACATAATCCAGCGAGGCTAACTAAACAAGGCCACCATGACCGGAAGAGGAACCAAACAGCACAACATAAGGTAGGGTTGCTACTCTGAGTTGCCAGAGTGACGTCATGAGAAGGGCGGGGTATTGTATATACAAACAATCTGATCAATGATTGGTCGGTCATGCCCAAGAGCCACCTATCATATGACGTTATCCTTATGTGCTGTTTGGAGCGTCTTCTGCTCAGTGTCTCATTACAGCATTTGCCCGAGCTTTATTATTATCATTATTCTTATAATTATTACCGTAAGGAGTCTTCTAGCCAGCGAGGCCAAGAAAGGCCTCCGTGAGCGGAAGAGAAATCAAACAGCACAATATAAAGTAGGGTTGCTACCCTGAGTTGCCCGAGTGACGTCATGAGAAGGGAGGGATTTTGTACCTATAAACAATCTGACCAATGATTGGTCATGTCCAAGCCCTAACTATGAAACGACATCATCCGGCTACTTCAATAGAGCAACCCACCTTATGTTCTCCTATTTGTACCGTCTTCCGCCCAGAGTCGCATTTCAGCAGTTGACCGAGATTATTAAAGAGTGAGTCAACATTCACATGATTGAGCCAACGAGGCCAAGAAAAGGCCACCGTGAGCGGAAGAGAAACCAAACAGGACATCATAAGGTAGGGTTGCTACTCTGAGCTCCCGGGTGACGTCATGAGAAGAGCGGGGCTCTGAACACACAAATTATCTGATCAATGGTTGGTCGGTAAGTTCCAAACCTCACCTATCAGATGACGTCTTCCGGGTACTTCAACACACCAACCATACATTATGTTCTCCTTTTTGCACCGTCTTTCTCCCATAATCGCATTGCAGCAGTTGACCGAGCTTATTAAAGAGTCCACATTCACATGAATGGGCCAGTGAGGCCAAGAAAGGCCACCGTGAGCCTAAGAGAAACCAAACAGGACATCATAAGGAAGGGTTGTATTCTGAGTTCCCGGGTGAAGTCATGAGGGTGGAGCTCCTTCATCCACATAGTATGTGTCCAATGATTGGTTGTACCCAGGCCACGCCTATGAGATGACGTCAACCGTGTACTTCAATGCACCAACCCTATATCATATATTCCTGTTTGTACAGTCTTCCGCCCAGAGTCGCATTTCAGCAGTTGACCGAGCTTATCAAATAGTCAACATTCACATGATTGAGCCAATGAGGCCAAGTAAGGCCACCGTGAGTGGAAGAGAAACCAAACAGGACATCATAAGGTAGGGTTGCTACTCTGAGCTCCCGGGTGACGTCATGAAGGTGGAGCTCTGTAATCCACATAGTATGTGTCCAATGATTGGTTATACCCAGGCCCCGCCTACCAGATGACGTCAGCCAGGTACTTCAACGCAGCTACCCCATCTTATGTCCTCCTGTTTAGAACGTCTTACGCTCAGAGTCGCATTTCAGCAGGATAAAGGCGCCTTCATTTCAAATAATCCAGCGAGGCCAAACAAGGCCACCGTGAGCGGAAGAGGAACCAAACAGCACAACATAAGGTAGGGTTGCTACTCTGAGATGCCCGAGTGACGTCAATAGGAGGGCGGGGTATTGTATATACAAACAATCTGATCAATGATTGGTCGGTCATTCCCAAGATCCACCTATCATATGACGTCAACCGTATGTTCTGTTTGGAGCGTCTTCTGCTCAGTGTCGCATTTCAGCATTTGCCCGAGCTTTATTATTATTATTATTGTTATTATTATTACCATAAGGAGTCTTCTAGCCAGCGAAGCCAAGAAAGGCCTCCGTGAGCGGAAGAGAAATCAAACACCACAATATAAAGTAGGGTTTCTACTCTGAGTTGCCCGAGTGACGTCATGAGAAGGGCGGGATTTTGTACCTATAAACCATCTGACCTATCGATTGGTCATGTCCAAGCCCCACCTACCAGATGACGTCATCCGGATACTTCAACGCAGCAACCCTACCTTATGTTCTCCTATTTGGATCGTCTTCCGCCCAAACTCGCATTTCAGCAGTTGACCGAGCTTACTAAAGAGACAAACATTCACATGAATGAGCCAGCGAGGCCAAGAAAGACGATGTGAGCGGAAGAGAAACCAAACAGCACATCATAAGGTAGGGTTGCTACTCTGAGCTCCCGGGTGACGTCATGAGAAGAGCGGGTCTCTGAACACACAAATTATCTGATCAATGGTTGGTCGGTAAGTTATAAACCCCACTTACCAGATGATGTCTTCCGGGTACTTAAACACACCAACCTTACCTTATGTTTTCATTTTTGGACCGTCTTTCGCCCATAATCGCATTGCAACAGTTGACCGAGCTTATTAAAGAGTCGACATTCACATGAATGGGCCAGGGAGGCCAAGAAAGGCCACCGCGAGCCTAAGAGAAACCAAAATGGACATCATAAGGTAGGGTTGTATTCTGAGTTCTCGGGTGACGTCATGAGGGTGGAGCTCCTTAATCCAAATAGTATGCGACCAATGATTGGTTGTACCCAGGACAAGCCGAGCTTATTAAAGAGTCGAGATTCACATGTATGAACGAGCCAACGAGGCCAAGGCAGGCCACCGTGAGCGGAAGAGAAACCAAACAGCACATCATAAGGTAGGGTTGCTTCTCTGAGCTCCCGGATGATGTCATGAGAACGACGGGGCTCTGAACCCACAAATTATCTGGTCAATGATTGGTTGGTCTATCCCAAACCCCACCTATCATATGACGTCATCCGACAACTTCAACGCAGCAACCCTATCTTATGTTCTCCTGTTTGGAACGTCTTCCGCTCAGAGTCGCATTTCAGCAGGATAAAGTCGCCGTCATTTCACATAATCCAGCCAGGCTAACTAAACAAGGCCACCGTTACCGGAAGAGGAACCAAACGGCAAAACATAAGGTAGGGTTGCTACTCTGAGTTGCCCAAGTGATGTCATGAAAAGGGCGGGGTATTGTATATACAAACAATCTGATCAATGATTGGTCGGTCATGCCCAAGAGCCACCAATTCTTTTTGAGGGTCATTTTTAGGGTTTCTTTTTTTGGGAGCGTTTCTGCCCAGTGTCGCTTTTCCCAGCATTTCCCCCGAGCTTTATTATTATTTTTTATTGTTTTTTAAATATTACCATAATGGGGTTTTCCAGCCACGGGGGCAAGAAAGGCCCCGTGAGCGGAAGAGAAATTAAACAGCACAAATAAAGTAGGGTTGCTATCGGGTTGCCCGAGTGGGCGGTTTTAAGAGAAAAGGGGTGGAAATTTTTTACCTATAAGGCATCTGACCAATGATTTGGTCATGTCCAAAACCCCCCCCCCATGAAAAACCCCGTCCCTCCCCGGGGACTTTTAAAGAGCAACCCACCTTATGTTTTTCCCCATTTGTACCGTCTTCCCCCCCAGAAGTCGCATTTTTACCAGTTGACCGAGCTTTTTTAAAGGTGGGGTCAAAATTTTACATATTGGGGCCCAAAGGGGCCCAATTTAAAAGGCCCCCCGGGGGGGAAGAGAAAAACCCAAAAGGGAAATTGGGGGGGGGGGGGGGGGGGGGGGGAAAAGGGGGGGGGGGGGGGGGGGGGGTTGGGGGGGTCTGGAGGGGGGTTTTTCCCCGGGGAAAGTCATGAAGGTAGCCCGGAATCCCCATAGTAAGGGGTCCAATGATTTTTTTTATACCTAAGCCCCCCCCTATCGATTACTTTGACAAACTTTAACGCACCAAACCCATCTTAAAGTTTTTCCCGTTTAAAAACCGTCCCCCCTTTCCCCTCTGAGTCCCTTTCATCAGGATAAAGGGGCCTTCATTTACATAATCCCGCCCAGGCCAAAAAAGGCAAACCCTGAGCGGGAAGAGGAATCAAACACACATCATAAGGGAGGGTTGTACTTAAGGTCCAGGGGCTCAGAAAAAGGCGGTGTTGGGAAACCCATAAATTATCTGATCAATGAGGTGGGTAAATTTCCAAATTCCACCTATCAGATGACGTCACCCGGTACTTCAACGCAGCAACCCTATTTTTATGTTCTCCTTTTTTGGACCGTTTTCCGCCCGATGCTTTACAGTTGGGGGAAAGAAAAATAGCTTACTTAAGAGCCCCGACAGAAAGGGGGTTAAAAAAAACCAAAAAAAAAAATTTAAGAGGGTTGCTACCAATCCCGGTTCAAGAAAAGGGGGGCAATAAAAGAAAGAGCGGGAACCAAACCCCCCCCCACGAACGATTACTTAAAACACCACCCCGTTTTCCTTTTTCGCCCCCCCATAGTCCATTTCAGTAGTTACCGGCTTAATTTTAAAGAGTCGATATTCCATGTTGAGCAGCCAAAGAGGCCAAGAAGGACACCGTGGCGGAAGAAACCCAAAAGCCATCTAAAGGGAGGGTTTTTTTTCCCCGAGCTCCCGCATGATTCATGAGAAGGGCGGGGTCAAAAACCCCTAAATTATCTGATCAATGATTGGCGATCAATTCCAAACCCACCCATCAGATGACTCACCCCCAAAATTTTAAACACAACTTTATCTTATTTTTCCTTTTTTTTTTGGGCCGTCTTTCCCCATGGGCGCATTTCCAAAAGGGTAAACCCCCCTCATTTAAGAAACCGCGAGGCTAGCTAAACAAGGCCACCCTAACCCGGGAAAAAAACCAAACCAACAACATAAGGTAGGGGTTTCTACTCTGGTTTGCCCGAGGGACGTCTTGAAAGGGGGGTATTGTATAACAAAAAAATCTGATAATGATTGGCGTCATGCCAAGACCACCCATCATATATCACCTTATTTCTGTTTGGAGCGTCTTCTGCTCAGGTCGCTTTCACAGTTTCCGAGCTTTATTTTTATCATTATTGTTATTTTATTACCACAAGGAGTCTTCTAGCCCGAGGCCCAAAAAAAGGCCCTTGGCGGAAGGAAAACAAACAGCACAATATAAAGTAGGGTTGTACTCTGAGTTGGCCGAGTGACGTCATGAGAAGGGCGGGATTTTGTACCTATAAGGCATCTGACCAATGATTGGTCATGTCCAAGCCCCACCTATGAAACGACGTCATCCGGCTACTTCAATAGAGCAACTCTCCTTATGTTCTCCTATTTGTACCGTCTTCTGCCAAGAGTCGGATTTTAGCAGTTGACCGAGTTTATTGAAGAGTAAGTCAACATTTACATGAATGAGCCAACAAGGCCAAGAAAATGCCACCGTAAGCGGAAGAGAAACCAAAGTGGACATCATAAGGTAGGGTTGCTACTCTGAGTTACCCGGATGACGTCATGAGAAAATCGGGGTTCTGGCCCTACAAATTATCTGATCAATGATTGGTCGGTCAATAACAAACCCCACCTAACATATGACGTCAGCCGGAAACTTCAAGGCAGCAACACTCTAATGTTCTCCTGTTTGGACCGTCTTCCGCTCAGAGTGCCCTTATTTTTTTAATCATAAAGTGTCGTCATTCAAATGAGCAAGCGAGGCTAAGAAAGGCCTCCATGAGCGGAAGAGGAGCCAAATAGCACAACATAAGGTAAGGTTGCTTTCCTGACCTATTGGGTGACGTCATGAGAAGAGCGGGGCTCTGAGCACACAAAATATCTGCCCAAAGATTTGGTCGGTCCTGCCCAGGCCCCACATATCAGATGACGTCAGCCGGGTACTTCATAGCAGCAACCCTACCTTATGTTCTCCTGTTTGGACCGTCTTCCGCCCCGACTCAAATTTCAGCAGTTGACCGAGCTTATTAAAGAGTCAACATTCACATGAATGAGCCAGCGAGGCCAAGAAAGGCGACTGTGAGGGGAAGAGAAACCAAACAGGACATCATAAGGTAGGGTTGCTACTCTGAGTTCCCGGGTGACGTCATGAGGGCGGAGCTCTGTAATCCACATAGTATATGTCCAATGATTGGTTATACCAAGGCCCCGTCTATCAGATGACGACAGAAAGGTACTTCAAAGCAGTAACACAATTTATGTTTTCCTTTTATGACCGTCTTCCGCTCAGAGTCGTATTTCAGCAGGATAAAGCCGTCCTGATATCACATAAGCCAGCGAGATTCAAACAAGAGCACAGTGAACGGAAGAGGAACCGAACATCATAACATAATGTAGGGTTGCCACTCTGGGCTACCCGAATGAAGTCATGAGAAGGGCGGGGCTCTGAACCCACAAATTATATGACCCCGTGAGCGAAAGAGGAATCAAACAGCACAACATGAGGGGTGAGTTATGACCCACACCGCCGTCGCCAACCTGTGTGCTACACACCACCAGCTGCAACGATGGCCGCTATCCACCCCACCACCTGAATCTCAGCCACAACCCCCAGCCCCCACACACCACTCCGCCCACAATGAGTAGTATCAACCCCACAGCCAGGCCTCAACCCCCTCTTTACCAAATCATTCTCCCTAACCATCTCACTTTGCACACCACCTCGACCAAAACACCCTATATCTGCCACTCTATCATCAAACACATTCAACAGACCTTCAAAATACTCACTCCATCTCCTTCTCACATCAGGAACAGATGAAGAAAGGCCACTTCCACTCACATCCATTCTCTAGCTGTCATATGTAATACACCAAAACCACAGCTCCCTATCTGCAACCAGGCCCCACAGACCTTTCCATGGTTCAATCCATTGACAGCACGTTGACCCCAGTATACCAGAGTGTTCCAATTTACTTCAGTCATAATACTGATAATAATGATAATGATGATTATAATAATGATAATGATAATGATTTTTCTTTTCATACATGGCTGCCTTTTCCCGCTTGGGTGAGGTAGTCTCAAGAACAGATGACAGAGCTGAGCCTCAAAGCAAAAATTCCTCTAAGTTACCCGGATGACGTCATAATAAGGCCGGGGTTTTGTATATACAAACTATCTGATCAATGATTGGTCGGTCATGCCAAAGAGCCACTTATCATATGACGTCATCCGAGTACTTCAACGCAGCAACCCTACCTCATGTTCTCCTGTTTGGACGGTCTTCCGCTCAGAGTGCCATTTTTTACTAAAAAGTGTCGTCATTCAAATGAGCCAGCGAGGTTAAGAAAGTCTGAGCTACCTGGTGACGTCATGAGAAGGGCGGGGCTCTGAACCCACAAAATATCTGCCCAAAGATTTGGTCGGTCATGCCCAGGCCCCGCCCATCAGATGACGTCAGCCGGGTACTTCCACTCAGAGTCACATTTCAGCAGTTGACCGAGCTTATTAAACAGTGAACATTCACATGAATGAGCCAGCGAGACCAAGAAAGGCGACCGTGAGCGGAAGAGAAACCAAACAGGACATCATAAGGTAGGGTTGCTACTTTGAGCTCAGAGGTGACGTCATGAGAAGGGTGAATCTCAGTAATCCACAAACTATCTCACCAATGATTGGTTATGCCCAGACCCCACCTATCAGATGACGTCAGCCGGGTACTTCAACGCAGCAACCCTATCTTATGTTTTCCTTTTTGGACCGTCTTCCGCTCAGAGTCGCATTTCATCAGGATAAAGCCGTCGTGTTTTCATATAAGCCCGCGAGGTCAAACAAGGCCACCGTGGGAGGAAGGGGAAGGAAACTGCACAGTATAAGGTAGGCTTGCTACCCTGAGCTACCCGAGTGACGTCATGAGAAGGGCGGGGCTCTGAGCCCACAGATTATCTGATCAATGATTGGTCGGTATATCCCAAGCCCCACCTATCAGAAAACGTCATCCAGGTAATTCAACGCAGCAACCTCACCTTATGTTCTCCTATTTGGTCCGTCTTCCGCTCAGAGTGCCCATTTTTTACCATAAAGTGTCGTCTTTCAAATGAGCCAGCGAGGTTAAGAAAGTCTGAGCTACCGGGTGACGTCATGAGAAGGGCGGGGCTCTGAACCCACAAAATATCTGCCCAAAGATTTGGTCGGTCATGCCCAGGCCCCGCCTATCAGATGACGGTCAGCCGGGTACTTCATATCAGCAACCCTATCTTATGTTCTCCTGTTTGGACCGTCTTCCGCTCAGAGTTGGGTTTCACCAGCTGACCGTGTTTTTCTTTTTTTTTTTTTTACCAAAAACAATTGTCATATCGCATGAGCCGGCGACGCCAAAAAAGGCCTCCGTGACTGGAAGATGAACCAAACAGCACAACATAAGAGGTAGGGTTGCTACTCTGAGTTGCTCGAGTGACGTCATGAGAAGGGCGGGATTTTGTACCTATAAACCATCTGACCAATGATTGGTCATGTCCAAGCCCCACCTATCAGACGACGGCTATTTAAACGAGGACGTCATGATGTTCTCATGGCGTCACTCGGGCAACTCAGAGTAGCAACCCTACTTTATATTGTGCTGTTTGATTTCTCTTCCGCTCACGGAGGCCTTTCTTGGCCTCGCTGGCTAGAAGACTCCTTATGGTAATAATAATAACAATGATAATAGTAATAAAGCTCGGGCAAATGCTGAAATGCGACACTGAGCAGAAGACGCTCCAAACAGAACATAAGGATGACGTCATATGATAGGTGGCTCTTGGGCATTACCGACCAATCATTGATCAGATTGTTTGTATATACAATACCCCGCCCTTCTCATGACGTCACTCGTGCAACTCAGTGTAGCAACCCTACCTTATGTTGTGCTGTTTGGTTCATCTTCCGGTCACGGTGGCCTTGTTTAACTAAAACTAACTAGCCTCGCTGGATTGTGTGAAATGACGGCGCCTTTATTCTGCTGAAATGCGACTCTGAGCGGAAGACGGTCCAAACAGGAGAACATAAGATAGGGTTGCTGCGTTGAAGTACCTGGCTGACGTCATCTGATAGACGGGGCCTGGGTATAACCAATCATTGGACACATACTATGTGGCTTACAGAGCTCCACCTTCATTACGTCACTCGGGAACTGAGAGTAGCAACCCTACCTTCTGATGTCCTGTTTGGTTTCTCTTCCGCTCACGGTGGCCTTACTTGGCCTCTCTGGCTCAATCATGTGAATGTTGACTCTTTGATAAGCTCGGTCACCTACTGAAATGCGATTCTGTGTGGAAGACGGTCCAAACAGGAGAACATAAGATAGGGTTGCTGCGATGAAGTTGTCGGCTGACGTCATCTGATAGGTGGGGTTTGGGATTGACCGAACAATCATTGATCAGATAATTTGTGTGTTCAGCGCCCCGCCCTTCTCATGACATCACCCGGGAGCTCAGAGTAGCAACCCTACCTTATGATGTGCTGTTTGGTTTCTCTTCCCCTCACGTCGTCTTTCTTTGCCTCGCTGGCTCATTCATGCAAATGTTGACTTTTAATGAGCTCGGTCAAGTGCTGAAATGCGAATTTGGGCGGAAGAGGGTCCAAATATGTGAATATAAGGTAGTGTTGCTACGTTGAAGTATCCGGATGACGTCGTCTGATAGGTGGGGCAACTCAAAGTACCAACCGTACCTTATGTTGTGCAGTTTGATTCCTCTTCCGCTCACGGTGGCCTTGTTTCGCTTCGCTAGATTATGCAAAATGACGGCGGCTTTATCCTCCTAAAATGCGACTCTGAGCAGAAGATGGTCGAAACAGGAGATGTCCTGTTTGGTTTCTCTTCCGTTCAAGGTTGGCTCATTCATGTGAATGTTGACTCACTAATAAGCTCGGTCAACTGCTGAAATGCGACTCTGGTCGGAAGACGGTACAAATAGAACATAAGGTGGGTTGCTCTATTGAAGTAGCCGGATGACGTCGTTTCATAGGTGGGGCTTGGACATGACCAATCATTGGTCAGATGCCTTATAGGTAGAAAAACCCGCCCTTCTCATGACGTCACTCGGGCAACTCAGAGTAGCAACCCTACTTAACGTTGAAGTACTCGGATGACGTCATTTGACAGCTGGCGCTTGGGCTTGATCGACCAATCATTGATCAGATAGTTTGTATATACAAAACCCCGCCCTTATGATGACGTCATCCGGGTAACTCAGAGGAATTTTTGCTCTGAGGCTCAGCTCTGTCATCTGTTCTTGAGACTACCTCACCCAAGCGGGAAAAGGCAACCATGTATGAAAAGATAAATCATTATCATTATCATTATTATAATCATCATTATCATTATTATCAGTATTATGACTGAAGTAAATTGGAACACTATGGTATACTGGGGTCAACGTGCTGTCAATGGATTGAACCATGGAAAGGTCTGTGGGGCCTGGCTGCAGATAGGGAGCTGTGGTTTTGGCACATTACATATAACAGCTAGAGGATGGATGTGAGTGGAAGTGGCCTTTCTTCATCTGTTCCTGATGTGAGAAGGAGATGGAGTGAGTATTTTGAAGGTCTGTTGAATGTGTTTGATGATAGACTGACAGATATAGGTTGTTTTGGTCGAGGTGGTGTGCAAAGTGAGATGGTTAGGGAGAATGATTTGGTAAAGAGGGGGTTGAGGCCTGGCTGTGGGGTTGATACTACTCATTGTGGGCGGAGTGGTGTGTTGGGGCATAGCGGCCATCGTTGCAGCTGGTGGTGTGTAGCACACAGGTTGGCGACGGCGGTGTGGGTCATAACTCACCCCTCATGTTGTGCTGTTTGATTCCTCTTTCGCTCACGGGGTCAGATAATTTGTGGGTTCAGAGCCCCGCCCTTCTCATGACTTCATTCGGGTAGCTCAGAGTGGCATCCCTACATTATGTTGTGCTGTTCGGTTCCTCTTCCGTTCACTGTGCTCGTGTTTGAATCTCGCTGGCTTATGTGATATGAGGACGGCTTTATCCTGCTAAAATGCGACTCTGAGCGGAAGACGGTCCAAATAGGAAAACATAAATTGGGTTACTGCGTTGAAGTACCCGGCTGTCGTCATCTGATAGACGGGGCCTGGGTATAACCAATCATTGGACAGATACTTTGTGGATTACAGAGCTCCACCCTCATGATGTCACCCGGGAACTCAGAGTAGCAACCCTATCTTATGATGTCCTGTTTGGTTTCTCTTCCGCTCACGGTGGCCTTTCTTGGCCTCGCTGGCTCATTCATGTGAATGTTGACTCTTTAATAAGCTCTGTCAAATGCTGAAATGCGACTCTGAGCGGAAGACGGTCCAAACAGGAGAACATAAGATAGGGTTGCTGCTATGAAGTACCCGGCTGACGTCATCTGATAGGCGGGGCCTGGGCATGACCGACCAAATCTTTGGGCAGATATTTTGTGGGTTCAGAGCCCCGCCCTTCTCATGACGTCACCCGGTAGCTCAGACTTTCTTAACCTCGCTGGCTCATTTGAATGACGACACTTTATGGTAAAAAAAGGGCACTCTGAGCGGAAGACGGTCCAAACAGAACATAAGGTAGGATTGGTGTGTTGAATTACCCGGATGATGTTTTCTGAGAGGTGGGGCTTGGGACATACCGACCAATCATTGATCAGATAAGTTGTGGGTTCAGATCCCCGCCCTTCTCATGACGTCACTCGGGTACCGCAGAGTAGCAACCCTACCTTATGTTGTGCTGTTTGGTTCCTCTTCCGGTCACGGTGGCCTTGTTGGAACCTCGCTGGTTTATGTGAAATGACGACGGCTTTATCCTGCTGAAATGCGACTCTGAGCGGAAGACGGTCCAAAAAGGAAAACATAAGATAGGGTTGCTGCGTTGAAGTACCCGGCTGACGTCATCTTATAGACGGGGCCTGGGTATAACCAATCATTGGACAGATACTTTGTGGATTACAGAGCTCCACCCTCATGACGTCACCCGGGAGCTCAGAATAGCAACCCTACCTTATGATGTCCTGTTTGGTTTCTCTTCCGCTCATGGTGGCCTTTCTTGGCCTCGCTGGCTCATTCATGTGAATGTTGACTCTTTAATAAGCTCGGTCAACTGCTGAAATGCGAGTCTCTGTGGAAGACGGTCCAAAAAGGAGAACATAAGGTAGGGATCCTGCGTTGAAGTAGCCGGATGACGTCGTCTGATAGGTGGGGCTTGGGCATGACCAATCATTGGTCAGATGGTTTATAGGTACAAAATCCCGCCCTTCTCATGACGTCACTCGGGCAACTCAGAGTAGCAACCTTACCTTATGTTGTGCTGTTTAGTTCCTCTTCCGCTCACGGAGGCCTTTCTTGGCGTCGCCGGCTCATGCGAAATGACAATTGTTTACGGTTGAAAAAAAACAAAAACACGATCAACTTCGCGAAACCCAACTGTGAGAGGAAGACGGTCCAAACAGGAGAACATAAGGTAGGGTTGCGGCTATGAAGTACCCGGCTGACGTCATATGATAAGTGGCGCTTGGGCATGACCGACCAATCATTGATCAGATAGTTTGTATATACAAAACCCCGCCCTTATCATGACGTCATCCGGGTAACTCAGAGGAATTTTTGCTCTGAGGCTCAGCTCTGTCATCTGTTCTTGAGACTACCTCACCCAAGCGGGAAAAGGCAACCATGTATGAAAAGAAAAATCATTATCATTATCATTATTATAATCATCATTATCATTAATATCAGTATTATGACTGAAGTAAATTGGAACACTCTGGTATACTGGGGTCAACGTGCTGTCAATGGATTGAACCATGGAAAGGTCTGTGGGGCCTGGCTGCAGATAGGGAGCTGTGGTTTTGGTGCATTACATATGACAGCTAGAGAATGGATGTGAGTGGAAGTGGCCTTTCTTCATCTGTTCCTGATGTGAGAAGGAGATGGAGTGAATATTTTGAGGGTCTGTTGAATGTGTTTGATGATAGAGTGGCAGATATAGGGTGTTTTGGTCGAGGTGGTGTGCAAAGTGAGATAGTTAGGGAGAATGATTTGGTAAAGAGGGGGTTGAGGCCTGGCTGTGGTGTTGATACTACTCATTGTGGGCGGAGTGGTGTGTGGGGGCAGGGTGTTGTGGCTGAGATTCAGGTGGTGGGGTGGATAGCGGCCATCGTTGCAGCTGGTGGTGTGTAGCACACAGGTTGGCGACGGCGGTGTGGGGTCATAACTCAGCCCTCATGTTGTGCTGTTTGATTCCTCTTTCGCTCACGGGGTCAGATAATTTGTGGGTTCAGAGCCCCGCCCTTCTCATGACTTCATTCGGGTAGCTCAGAGTGGCAACCCTACATTATGTTGTGATGTTCGGTTCCTCTTCCGTTCACTGTGCTCTTGTTTGAATCTCTCTGGCTTATGTGATATGAGGACGGCTTTATCCTGCTGAAATGCGACTCTGAGCGGAAGACGGTCCAAAAAGGAAAACATAAATTGGGTTACTTCGTTGAAGTACTCGGCTGTCGTCATCTGATAGACAGGGCCTTGGTATAACCAATCATTGGACAGATACTTTGTGGATTACAGAGCTCCACCCTCATGACGTCACCCGGAAGCTCAGAGTAGCAACCCTACCTTATGATGTCCTGTTTGGTTTCTCTTCCGCTCACGGTGGGCCTTTCTTGGCTTCGCTGGCTCATTCATGTGAATGTTGACTCTTTAATAAGATCAGTTTACTACTCATTTCGATGACGACACTTTATAGTAGTAAAAAAAGGGCACTCTGTGCGGAAGACGGTCCAAATAGGAGAACATAAGGTAGGGTTGCTGCGTTGAAGTAGCCGTATGACGTCGTGTGATAGGTGGGGCTTGGACATAACCAATCATTGGTCAGATGGTTTATAGGTACAAAATCCCGCCCTTCTCATGACGTCACTCGGTCAATTTAGAGTAGCAACCTTACCTTATGTTGTGCTGTTTGATTCCTCTTCTGCTCACGGAGGCCTTTTTAGGCCACGCTGGCTAGAAGACTCCTTATGGTAATAATGACAATAAAAAATGCTCGGGCAAATGCTGAAATGCGACTTTGAGCAGAAGACGGTCCAAACAGAACATAAGAATGTTTTGGGTTGTTGAATTACCAGGATGACGTTTTGTGATAGGTGGGGCTTGGGACTTACCGACCAATCATTGATCAGATAATTTGTGGGTTCAGAACCCCGCCCTTCTCATGACGTCACCTGGGAGGTCAGAGTAGCAACCCTACCTTATGTTGTGCTGTTTGGTTCCTCTTCCGATCACGGTGGCCTTGTTTGACCTCGCTGGATTATGTGAAATGACGACGGCTTTATCCTGCTGAAATGCGGCTCTGAGCGGAAGACGGTCCAAACAGGAGAACATAAGGTAGGGTTGCTGCGTTGAAGTACCCGGCTGACGTCATCTGATAGGTGTGGCCTGGGTATAACCAATCATTGGCCACATACTATGTGGATTACAGAGCTCCACTCTCATGACATCACCCGGGAGCTCAGAGAATCAACCCTACCTTATGATGTCCTGTTTGTTTTCTCTTCCGCTCAGGTCGCATTCCTTGGCCTCGCTGGCTCATTTATGTGAATGTTGACTCTTTAATAAGCTCGGCCAACTGCTGAAATGCAACTCTGAGCGAAAGATGATCCAAACAGGAGAACATAAGATAGGGTTCCTGCGTTGAAGTACCCGGCTGACGTCATCTGATAGGCGGGGCCTGGGCATGACCGACCAAATCTTTGGGCAGATATTTTGTGGGCTCAGAGACCCGCCCTTCTCATGACGTCACCCGATCCCTCAGCGCAGCAACCCTACCTTATGTGTTGCTATTTGGTCCCTCTTCCGTTCACTAAGGCCTTTCTTAGGCCTCGTTGGCTCATTTGAATGACTTTAATTTATGGTAAAAAAGACCGGGCACTCTGAGCGGAAGATGGTCCAAACAGGAGAACATAAGGTAGGGTTGCTGCGTTGAAGTAGCCGGATGACGTCGTGTGATAGGTGGGGCTTGGACATGACCAATCATTGGTCAGATGGTTTTAGGTACAAAATCCCGCCCTTCTCATGACGTCACTCGGGCAAATCAGAGTAGCAAACTTATTTTTTTTTCTTTTTTTTCCAACTATTGCCAGTTAGTAGTGTGAAGTGAGGGAAGGTCTATCTACATACTGTTGTGCTAGGATGGTGTTTGTCGGCCAACCGACCTAACTACATGTTGATAGTGAAAGAAGTTGTTAGTTGGAAGGCGTGTATGGATACTATAAGAGGAAGATTGTAGATCAGACTGCTGATAGCATAGTTAGAAATAAGTTAGGAGATGGCAGTTAGATGATGTTTCGGATATAAATGGATCCCGACTTAGGTTGCCGACTTGGACACAGCGACCTTCCAGCACCGCTCACCTTCCAGTGCGGCCTCTCGCACGGGAGCAATGGGCAACCCTGCCAAGGCGTCCACCACCTCGCCCGACAACCCGCCCTCAGGAACTGGTACCTGCCATTGGGGGCCACGGGAGAACAGCCTAGTCCCGCACACCCCAAGCCAACAAAGGGGAGATGACTTTACGCCTTCCCGGTGTCCGACACCAGATGTTCGAGGTAGGCTCTGACTTTCAACCTGTGCTCTTGGACCACATCTTGTGAAGGGAGTGAGTCCAGGTTAGGGCTTTGACACTGCACACCTCAAGGTCCCGGTATGTCAGCCCTAACACTCTGAGAGCACTCACGCTTTCTTGACACCATGCACCTCGCCAATTTACGGTGGCAGATGTTATGTGCACGGTTTCTTTCCCGGTGTATTCCCGTACGCCTTGCAAGACTTTCGGGGTACCGTAATAGCTGCACTTGTACAGATGTGAGCTGAAAGCTGGAAGTGAACCCCAGAGACCTGTGTGTCAATTATATAGGCCTCTGTGCCTTTGGAAGCCACGATGTCCGGCTTCCTAAAGGACCCCACAATCGGAATGCGCGGCTCGCAGGACACCTCAAAACCTCTTTGTCTCAGTCACCCGGCCAAATAGTCACCAATGTTGTCGTGCCGTTTTTCCCTCCCGCCATGTGTACGAGGCGTACCCGGCTTCTGGCAGGTATCACAGAGGCCGTTGATCTCGGGCCGGCCTCTGGACGCCCTGGCAGGGGTGGGTAATGCGCCTATCCCCACTTGGACGGCCTTCACGTAGTCGGCACCGGACAGGAAACGGTTCCCGCTGTTCACCCATCTGCTCACCTGAGGCACAGTGGCAGATGGAGCAAGAGCCGCACCGTCGACGGTGCTGACCAGGTTAGCCCTCCATACGTACTGGCGTTCGGTCTTACTCTCCGCCTGTTGACCGGCAATACATGCGGGTCCAGACCAGCGCTGCAGCTTGCTCAACACTGTAGGCTCCCGGACAGCCGCCTGAATTACTGGGTCAGACGAGGTGAGCAGTTGCTCGAACCGCGCTTGTTTATTTAGCAGGACGGTTGAAACAAAGTCTGGTATACCCAGCCCACCATCTCCAGCTGTCGAGTGGAAGAATGCACAGGGCACGTCATGGGCTAGGCGCAGCCTGCGGCGAACCGCCACTCGCACTTGCCTGTCATGCGCGCTAACTGAGTCTTATATACTTCCCCCAACACAGTCGATGCATGAGCTTGGGCATCGGATGCTCCACAAGCAACGCAATCCGTTGTTGAGGTTTTAGAGGGGCTCTGGTGATGTTTCGTAGCCCCTCTTCTAGCAGAGCCCCGTATGACTTACGCCGACCCCCGGTCCCGACGAGAATCCCGAGCTACTTGTATTCGTCCTCAGCATTCATGGATCCGACAGCGCTACCCAAGACTTGGAACGTCCTGTTCTTATTGACGTACCAAGTCTTGCGTTTGCCGTCGACCTCCATGCTGAGGGTACGACACTTCCCTGGGTTGACCTGAAGCCCACCCCCCGCGAGGGTCGCAGCCATCACGTCCATTGCCTTCTGCAAGCCAGTGGGCGTCTGCGCAACCAGAACCAAATCATCGGCAAAAGCCAATGTTGATAATGTTTTGTCTCCCAACTTAACCCCTACACCGGTCTCCTTCACCCTCGCGATTCCCTCGTCAATCACAAGGTTGAAGAGAATCGGTGATAATGGGTCACCCTGTTTGACCCCACGAGTCATATTAATCTTATCCGACATCCCGTCGCTGCCTTCAATGTTAGTGAAGGCTCGGTCGTACGTCGACATAATGTATGTCCTGACGAGGGCAGGGATGCCCTTCCGCGACATGGCCCGCTCGATAGTGCTATGATTAACAGTATCGAATGCTTTGGCCATGTCGAGGAATGCCAGGTGCACACCGTGGGCGTGTGCCCGCGCACGACCGACGATCGCATCCAAGATCGTGAGGTTCTCGAGGCATCCGTCCACTGGAACGAATGCCTTTTGAGCTTCATCGATCTGGACGAGGCTCGAGATGCGGCTGCTCAAGATCTTATGGAGCAGGCGGACTACGGCACAGGAGATGGTGATAGGCCTGTAGTCCTTGGGTTCGGTTGGGTTGGGGACCTTAGGTATCAGCACCGTTCTGTTAGCCTTCAATGGCTCTGGCAACGCAGACGTAGCTAACCAGAGGTTGAACATTTTGGCCAGAACCCTCGGAGGAATGGACTTCAGCATCCGAGTCGACATTCCATCAGGTCCAGGAGCAGATGTTCTGGTGGCTTTGAGGTGGTGTGCTACCTCGTCTACGGTAATAATCTCTGCCAGTTGTTCACGTTCTAAGTCAAAGAAGAGAGCCCCCAAAAAGGGATTGAGGCGTTCCGGCCCAACCGAAGTTGGTGGTACCTCCCAATCACCTTTGAGTACCTGTCCAGCAGCCAAAGACCTATTCTCACGATAGAGTCTCTATAATTTGCGGTATTGCTCCCTTCTAAGCCGGTTCCCAAGCAAAGGAGCCTCCTCCGCGCGGCGTACGCGGCCTGAGTTCGTCGACTGCCTTGAACCACCTCCACCACGATTCGGGCGGTCTTGGGGCGAGTTGCAGGAGCTTAGCAACTGTGATGCGTGCTCTGCAACTGCCCTGGTTGCGGCGAGGCAGTCACCCTGACGCAAGTGGTCAAGGGCTTCATTTAGGTCGTCTTCGCCCCACGATGTACTTGTGGGGACGAGTAGTAATGCGTCGAAATAAGCGACTGTCTCTGCCACAAAGGAAGCAATCGATTGATATGGGGATTGGGGGACCCGCGGAATGACTGGGACAGATCAAACCGTGGGAGGAATGGTCATCTCACCACTGGGTTCCGCACTCGCGTACATCCCTGTACGTGGTGCTTCCCCCGGGGCGTCATTCCGCGTGTTCCTTCACGTTGTGGCTGGGACACGCCTCTCAATCGGCGCACCATCCAGCACCTCACTCTCACCAGTTTCCTGGAGGAGGTTTAAGTTCAAAATCAGTTCCTGAACCCTGGTCTTATACGACGCTTTGCGTCGGTGACCTTTGATCGCTTCGACCGTCCTAGAAGGGACAATCTCCCGCAACCGCTGGTTCAGGCCCTGCCCGGCAACTAGTGAGGGACCAGCTGCCATCCCGGCCTCAGCCCTGGCGAGGAGCTCCATCTCCTCATCAGATCACCGAGCCTTGGACAGAACGTGCCTGGTAGCCAGATCCTGGTGAAAGGAGCCGGCATGTGCCTGCGGCCCCGAAAGCTGGCGAAGGTCTTCCCACAATGTGGGCAAGTGGGTGAACGTTCGTCGGCCGCTCCCTCATGGCTGTTGAAGTACCTAGATGATGTCATATGATAGGTGGCGCTTGGGCATGACCGACCAATCATTGATCAGATGGTTTGTATATACAAAACCCCGACCATATCATGACGTCATCCGGGTAACTCAGAAGAATTTTTGCTCTGAGGCTCAGCTCTGTCATCTGTTCTTGAGACTACCTCACCCAAGCGGGAAAAGGCAACCATGTATGAAAAGAAAAATCATTATCATTATCATTATTATAATCATCATTATCATTATTATCAGTATTATGACTGAAGTAAATTGGAACACTCTGGTATACTGGGGTCAACGTGCTGTCAATGGATTGAACCATGGAAAGGTCTGTGGGGCCTGGCTGCAGATAGGGAGCTGTGGTTTTGGTGCATTACATATGACAGCTAGAGAATGGACGTGAGTGGAAGTGGCCTTTCTTCATCTGTTCCTGATGTGAGAAGGAGATGGAGTGAGTATTTTGAAGGTCTGTTGAATGTGTTTGATGATAGAGTGGCAGATATAGGGTGTTTTGGTCGAGGTGGTGTGCAAAGTGAGATGGTTAGGGAGAATGATTTGGTAAAGAGGGGGCTGAGGCCTGGCTGTGGGGTTGATACTACTCATTGTGGGCGGAGTGGTGTGTGGGGGCTGGGGGTTGTGGCTGAGATTCAGGCGGTGGGGTGGATAGCGGCCATCGTTGCAGCTGGTGGTGTGTAGCACACAGGTTGGCGACGGCGGTGTGGGTCATAACTCACCCCTCATGTTGTGCTGTTTGATTCCACTTTCGCTCACGGGGTCAGATAATTTGTGGGTTCAGAGCCCCGCCCTTCTCATGACTTCATTCGGGTAGCTCAGAGTGGCAACCCTACATTATGTTGTGTTGTTCGGTTCCTCTTCCGTTCACTGTGCTCTTGTTTGAATCTCGCTGGCTTATGTGATATGAGGACTGCTTTATCCTGCTGAAATGCGACTCTGAGCGGAAGACGGTCCAAAAAGGAAAACATAAATTGGGTTACTGCGTCGAAGTACCCGGCTGTCATCATCTGATAGACGGGGCCTTGGTATAACCAATCATTGGACAGATACTTTGTGGATTACAGAGCTCCACCCTCATGACGTCACCCGGGAGCTCAGAGTAGCAACCCTACCTTATGATGTCCTGTTTGGTTCCTCTTCCGATCACGGTGGCCTTGTTTGACCTCGCTAGCTTATGTGAAATGACGACGGCTTTATCCTGCTGAAATGCAACTCTGAGCAGAAGACGGTCCAAAAAGGAAAACATAAGATAGGGTTGCTGTGTTGAAGTACCTGGCTGACGTTATCTTATAGACGGGGTATGGGAATAACCAATCATTGGTTATTGACGTCACCCTGGTAGCTCAGAGTAGCAACCCTACCTTATGATGTCCTGTTTGGTTTCTCTTCCGCTCACGGTCGCCTTTCTTGGCCTCGCTGGCTCATTCATGTGAATGTTGACTTTAATAAACTCGGTCAACTGCTGAAATGCGACCTATCAGATGACGTCAGCCGGATACTTCAACGCAGTAACCCTACCTTATGTTCTCCTATTTGGACCGTCTTCAGCCCAGACTCGCATTTCAGCAGTTGCCCGAGCTTATTAAAGAGTCAACATGTGCATGAATGAGCCAGCGCGGCAAAGAAAGACGACGTGAGCGGAAGAGAAACCAAACAGGACATCATAAGGTAGTGTTTCTACTCTGAGCTCCCGGGTGACGTCATGAGGGTGGAGCTCTGTAATCCACAAAGTATCTGTCCAATGATTGGTTATACCAAGGCCCCGTCTATCAGATGATGACAGCCGGGTACTTCGACGCAGTAACCCAATTTATGTTTTCCTTTTTGGACCGTCTTCCGCTCAGAGTCGCATTTCAGCAGGATAAAGCCGTCCTCATATCACATAAGCCAGCGAGATTCAAACAAGAGCACAGTGAACGGAAGAGGAACCGAACATCACAACATAATGTAGGGATGCCACTCTGAGCTACCCGAATGAAGTCATGAGAAGGGCGGGGCTCTGAACCCACACATTATCTGACCCCGTGAGCGAAAGTGGAATCAAACAACACAACATGAGGGGTGAGTTATGACCCACACCGCCGTCGCCAACCTGTGTGCTACACACCACCAGCTGCAACGATGGCCGCTATCCACCCCACCACCTGAATCTCAGCTACAACACCCTGCCCCCACACACCACTCCGCCCACAATGAGTAGTATCAACCCCACAGCCAGGCCTCAACCCCCTCTTTACCAAATCATTCTCCCTAACCATCTCACTTTGCACACCACCTCGACCAAAACACCCTATATCTGCCACTCTATCATCAAACACATTCAACAGACCTTCAAAATACTCACTCCATCTCCTTCTCACATCAGGAACAGATGAAGAAAGGCCACTTCCACTCACATCCATTCTCTAGCTGTCATATGTAATGTACCAAAACCACAGCTCCCTATCTGCAGCCAGGCCCCACAGACCTTTCCATGGTTCAATCCATTGACAGCACGTTGACCCCAGTATACCAGAGTGTTCCAATTTACTTCAGTCATAATACTGATAATAATGATAATGATGATTATAATAATGATAATGATAATGATTTTTCTTTTCATACATGGTTGTCTTTTCCCGCTTGGGTGAGGTAGTCTCAAGAACAGATGACAGAGCTGAGCCTCAAAGCAAAAATTCCTCTAAGTTACCCAGATGACGTCATCATAAGGGCGGGGTTTTGTATATACAAACTATCTGATCAATGATTGGTCGGTCATGCCAAAGAGCCACTTATCATATGACGTCATCCGAGTACTTCAACGCAGCAACCCTACCTTATGTTCTGTTTGGACGGTCTTCCGCTCAGAGTGCCATTTTTTACTAAAAAGTGTCGTCATTCAAATGAGCCAGCGTGGCTAAGAAAGTCTGAGCTACCTGGTGACGTCATGAGAAGGGCGGGGCTCTGAACCCACAAAATATCTGCCCAAAGATTTGGTCGGTCATGCCCAGGCCCCGCCCATCAGATGACGTCAGCCGGGTACTTCCACTCAGAGTCGCATTTCAGCAGTTGACCGAGCTTATTAAACAGTGAACATTCACATGAATGAGCCAGCGAGACCAAGAAAGGCGACCGTGAGCGGAAGAGCAACCAAACAGCACATCATAAGGTAGGGTTGCTACTCTGAGCTCCCGGGTGACGTCATAAGAAGGGCGGAGCTCTGAACCAACAAATTATCTGATCAATGATTGGTCGGTAAGTCCCAAGCCCCACCTATCAGATGACGTCATCCAGGTACTTCAACAAACCAAAACTATCTTATGTTCTGTTTGGAGCGTCTTCTGCTCAGTGTCGCATTTCAGCATTTGCCCGAGCTTTATTATTATTATTATTGTTATTATCATTACCATAAGGAGTCTTCTAGCCAGCGAGGCCAAGAAAGGCGACCGTGAGCGGAAGAGCAACCAAACAGGACATCATAAGTTAGGGTTGCTACTTTGAGCTCAGAGGTGACGTCATGAGAAGGGTGAATCTCAGTAATCCACAAACTATCTCACCAATGATTGGTTATGCCCAGACCCCACCTATCAGATGACGTCAGCCGGGTACTTCAACGCAGCAACCCTATCTTATGTTTTCCTGTTTGGACCGTCATCCGCTCAGAGTTGGGTTTCACCAGTTGATCGTGTTTTTTTTTTTTTTTACCATAAACAATTGTCATTTCGAATGAGCAGGCGACGCCAAGAAAGGTCTCCGTGATCGAAAGAGGAACTAAACAGCACAACATAAGGTAAGGTTGCTACTCTGAGTTGCCCGAGTGACGTCATGAGAAGGGCGGGATTTTGTACCTATAAACCATCTGACCAATGATTGGTCATGTCCAAGCCCCACCTATCAGACGACGTCATCCGGCTACTTCAACGAGGATCCCTACCTTATGTTCTCCTGTGTGGACCGTCTTCCGCCCAGAGTCGCATTTCAGCAGTTGACCGAACTTATCAAAGAGTCAACATTCACATGATTGAGCCAGTGAGGCCAAGTAAGGCCACCGTGAGCGGAAGAGAAACCAAACAGGACATCATAAGGTAGGGTTGCTACTCTGAGTTCTCGTGTGACGTCATAAGGGTGGAGCTCTGTAATCCACATAATATGTGTCCCATGATTGGTTATACCCAGGCCACGCCTATCAGATGACGTCAGCCGGGTACTTAAACGCAGCAACCCTAGAGATCTTATGTTCTCCTGTTTCGACCATCTTCCGCTAAGAGATGCATTTTAGCAGGATAAAGCCGCCGTCATTTTACATAATCTAGCGAGGCTAAACAAGGCCACCGTGAGCGGAAGAGGAATCAAACAGCACAACATAAGGTACGGTTGCTACTTTGAGTTGCCCGAGTGACGTTATGAGAAGGGCGGGATTTTGTACCTATAAACCATCTGAACAATCGATTGGTCATGTCCAAGCCCCACCAATCAGACGACGTCATCCGGATATATCAACGCAGTATCCCTAACTTATGTTCTCCTTTTTGGACCGTCGTCCGCCCAAAGTCGCATTTCAGCAGTTGACCGAGCTTATTAAAGAATCAACATTTCCATGAATGAGCCAGCGAGGCCAAGAAAGGCGACGTAAGGGGGAGAGAAACCAAACAGGACATCATAAGGGAGGGTTGCTACTCTGAGCTCCCGGGTGACGTCATGAGAAGAGCTGGGCTTTGAACAAATAAATTATCTGATCAATGATTGGTCGGTCAATTCCAAACCCCACCTATCAGATGAAGTCATCAGAATACTTCAACACACCAACCCTACCTTATCTTCTCCTTTTTTGACCGTCTTCCGCCTAGAATCGCATTGCAGTAGTTGACCGAGCTTATTAAAGAATCAACATTCACATGAATGAGCCAGCGAGGCCAAGAAAGGCGACGTAAGGGGGAGAGAAACCAAACAGCACATCATAAGGTAGGCTTGCTTCTCTGAGCTCCCGGATGATGTCATGAGAAGGGCGGGGCTCTGAACGAACAAATTATCTGATCAATGATTGGTCGGTCAATCCCAAACCCCACCTATCAGATGACGTCAGCTGACAACTTTAACGCAGCAACCCTATCTTATGTTCTCCTGTTTGGACCGTCTTCAGCTCAGAGTCGCATTTCAACAGGATAAAGCCGCTGTCATTTCACATAATCCAGCGAGGCTAACTAAACAAGGCCACCGTGACCGGAAGAGGAACCAAACAGCACAACATAAGGTAGGGTTGCTACTCTGAGTTGCCCGAGTGACGTCATGAGAAGGGCGGGGTATTGTATATACAAACAATCTGATCAATGATTGGTCGGTCATGCCCAAGAGCCACCTATCATGTGACGTCATCCTTATGTTCTGTTTGGAGCGTCTTCTGCTCAGTGTCGCATTTCATCATTTGCCCGAGCTTTATTATTATTATTATTGTTATTATTATTACCATAAGGAGTCTTCTAGCCAGCGAGGCCAAGAAAGGCCTCCGTGAGCGGAAGAGAAATCAAACAGCACAATATAAAGTAGGGTTGCTACTCTGAGTTGGCCGAGTGACGTCATGAGAAGGGCGGGATTTTGTACCTATAAGGCATCTGACCAATGATTGGTCATGTCCAAGCCCCACCTATGAAACGACGTCATCCGGCTACTTCAATAGAGCAACCCACCTTATGTTCTCCTATTTGTACCGTCTTCCGCCCAGAGTCGCATTTCAGCAGTTGACCGAGCTTATTAAAGAGTCAACATTCACATGATTGAGCCAATAGGCCAATTAAGGCCACCGTGAGCGGAAGAGAAACGAAACAGGACATCATAAGGTAGGGTTGCTACTCGAGTTCCCGGGTGACGTCATGAAGGTGGAGCTCTGTAATACACATAGTATCTGTCCAATGATTGGTTATACCCAGGCCCCGCCTATCAAATGACTTCAGCCAGGTACTTCAACGCAGTAACCCTATCTTATGTTCTGATTAGACAGTCTTCCGCTCAGAGTCGCATTTCAGCAGGATAAAGGCGCCTTCATTTCACATAATCCAGCGAGGCCAAACAAGGCTACCGTGAACGGAAGAGGAATCAAACAGCACAACATAAGGTAGGGTTGCTACTCTGAGGTACCCGGGTGACGTCATGAGAAAGGCGGGGTTCGGAACCCACAAAGTATATGATCAATGATTGGTTGGTCAATTCCAATCCAAAGCTATCAGATGACGTCATTCGGCTACTTCAACGCAGCAACCCTACCTTATGTTCTCCTATTTGGACCGTCTTCCGCCCAGAGTCGCATTTCAGCAGTTGACCGAGCTTATTAAAGAGTCAACATTCACATGAATGAGCCAGCGAGGCCAAGAAAGGCCACCGTGAGCGGAAGAGAAACCAAACAGCACATCATAAGGTAGGATTGCTTCTCTGAGCTCCCGAATGATGTCATGAAAAGGGCGTGGCTCTCAACCCACAAATTATCTGATCAATGATTGGTCGGTCAATCCCAAACCCCACCTATCAGATGACGTTAGCCGACAACTTCAACGCAGCAACCCTATCTTATGTTCTGTTTGGACCGTCTTCCGCTCAGAGTCGCATTTCAGCAGGATAAAGCCGCCGTCATTTCACATAATCCAGCGAGGCTAACTAAACAAGGCCACCGTGACCGGAAGAGGAACCAAACAGCACAACATAAGGTAGGGTTGCTACTCTGAGTTACCCGAGTGACGTCATGAGAAATGCGGGTATTGTATATACAAACAATCTGATCAATGATTGGTCGGTCATGCCCAAGAGCCACCTATCATGTGACGTCATCCTTATGTTCTGTTTGGAGCGTCTTCTGCTCAGTGTCGCATTTGTTATCATTATTATTGTTATCATTATTTCCATAAGGAGTTTTCTAGGCAGCGAGGCAAGAAAGGCCTCCGTGAGCGGAAATCAAACAGCACAATATAAAGTAGGGTTGCTACTCTGAGTTGCCCGAGTGACGTAATGAGAAGGGCGGGATTTTGTACCTATAAGGCATCTGACCAATGATTGGTCATGTCCAAGCCCCACCTATGAAACGACGTCATCCGGCTACTTCAATAGAGCAACCCACCTTATGTTCTCCTATTTGTACCGTCTTCCGCCCAGAGTCGCATTTCAGCAGTTGACCGAGCTTATTAAAGAGTGAGTCAACATTCACATGAATGAGCCAACGAGGCCAAGAAAAGGCCACCGTGAGCGGAAGAGAAACAAAAGAGCACATCATAAGATACGGTTGCTACTCTGAGCTCCCGGGTGATGTCATGAGAAGGGCGGGGCGCTGAACACACAAATTATCTGATCAATGATTGGTCGGTCAATCCTAAACCTCACCTATCAGATGACGTCAGCCGACTACTTCAATGCAGCAACACTAATTATGTTCTGTTTGGAACGTCTTCTTTCAGTAGTTGACCGAGCTTATTAAAGAGTCGACATTCACAAGAATGAGCCAGCGAGGCCAAGTAAGGCCACCGTTAGCGGAATAGAAAGCAAACAGCACATCATAAGGTAGGGTTGTTACTCTGAGCTCCCGGATGATGTCATGAGAAGGGCGGGGCTCTAAACCCAATTATCTGATCAATGATTGGTCGGTCAATCCCAAACCCCTCCTATCATATGACGTCATCCGGCTGCTTCAACGCAGGAACACTACCTTTGGTTCTATTTGGACCGTCTTCCGCCAAGAGTCGCATTTCAGAAGTTGACCGAGCTTATTAAAGAGTCAACATTCACATGAATGAGCCAGCGAGGCCAAGAAAGGCGACGTAAGGGGAAGAGAAACCAAACAGGACATCATAAGGTAGGGTTGCTACTCTGACCTCCCGGGTGACGTTATGAGAAGAGCTGGGATTTGAACACATGAATTATCTGATCAATGATTGGTCGGTAAGTTCCAAACCCCACCTATCTGATGACGTCATGCAAATACTTCAACACACCAACCCTATCTTATATTCTCCTTTTTTGACTTTCTTCCGCCAATAGTCGCATTGCAGTAGTTGACCGAGTTTATCAAAGACTCGACATTCACATGTATGAGCGAGCTAACGAGGTCAAGAAAGGCCACCGTGAGCGGAAGAGAAACCAAACAGCACATCATAAGGTAGGGTTGCTTCTCTGAGCTCCCGGATGATGTCATGAGAAGGGCGGGGCTCTGAACCCACAAATTATCTGATCAATGATTGGTCGGTCAATCCCAAACCCCACCTATGAGATGACGTCAGCCGACAACTTCAACGCAGCAACCCTATCTTATGTTCTCCTGTTTGGACCGTCTTCCGCTCAAAGTCGATTTCAGCAGGATAAAGCCGTCGTCGTTTCACATAATCCAGCGAGGCTAACTAAACAAGGCCACCGTGACCGGAAGAGGAACCAAACAGCACAACATAAGGTAAGGTTACTACTCTGAGTTGCCCGAGTGACGTCATGAAAAGGACGGGGTATTGTATATACAAACAATCTGATCAATGATTGGTCGGTCATGCCCAAGAGCCACCTATCATGTGACGTCATCCTTATGTTCTGTTTGGAGCGTCTTCTGCTCATTGTCGCATTTCATCATTTCCCCGAGCTTTATTATTATTATTATTATTATTATTATTATTATTATTATTATTACCATTAGGAGTCTTCTAGCCAGCAAGGCCAAGAAAGGCCTCCGTGAGCGGAAGAGAAATCAAACAGCACAATGTAAAGTAGGGTTGCTACTCTGAGTTGCCCGAGTGACGTCATGAGAAGGGCGGGATTTTGTACCTATAAACCATCTGACCAATGATTGGTCATGTCCAAGCCCCACCTATGAAACGACGTCATCCGGCTACTTCAGTAGAGCAACCCACCTTATGTTCTATTTGTACCGTCTTCCGCCCATAGTCGCATTACAGTAGTTGACCGAGCTTATTAAAGAGTCGACATTCACATGTATGAGCGAGCAAACGAGGCCAAGAAAGGCCACCGTGAGCGGAAGAGAAACCAAACAGGACATCATAAGGTAGGGTTGCTACTCTGAGTTCCAGAGTGACGTCATGAGGATGGAGCTCTGTAATCCACATAGTATGTGTCCAATAATTGGTTATACCCAGGCCCCGCCAATCAGATGACGTCAGCCAGGTACTTCAACGCAGCAACCCTATCTTTTCTTCTGTTTGGACCGTCTTCCGCTCATAGTCGAATTTCAGCAGGATAAAGGCGCCTTCATTTCACATAATCCAGCGAGGCCAAACAAAGCTACCATGAGCGGAAGAGGAATCAAACAACACAACATAAGGTAGGGTTGCTACTCTGAGGTACCCGGGTGACGTCATGAGAAAGGCGGGGTTCGGAACCCAAAAATTATGTGATCAATGATTGGTCGGTCAATTCCAATCCCCACTTATCAGATGACGTCATCCCGCTACTTCAACGCAGCAACCCTACTTTATGTTCTCCTATTTGGACCGTCTTCCGCCCAGAGTCGCATTTCAGCAGTTGACCGAGCTTATCAAAGAGTTAATTAACATTCATATGAATGAGCCAGCGAGGCCAAGAAAGGCGACGTAAGGAGGAAAGAAACCAAATAGGACATCATAAGGAAGGGTTGCTACTCTGTGCTCCCGGGTGACGTCATGAGAAGAGCTGGGCTTTGAACCCAAAAATTATCTGATCAATGATTGGTCGTTAAGTTCCAAACCCCACCTATCAGATGACGTCAGCCGACAACTTCAACGCAGCAACCCTATCTTATGTTCTCCTGTTTGCACCATCTTCCGCTTAGAGTCGCATTTCAGCAGGATAAAGCCGCCGTCATTTCACATAATCCAGCGAGGCTAACTAAACAAGGCCACCGTGACCGGAAGAGGAACCAAACAGCACAACATAAGAGGTAGGGTTGCTACTCTGAGTTGCCCGAGTGACGTCAAAGAGAAGGGCGGGGTATTGCATATACAAACAATCTGATCAATGATTGGTCGGTCATACCCAAGAGCCACCTATCATCTGACGTCATTTTTATGTTGTGTTTGGACCGTCTTCTGCTCAGTATCGCATTTCAGCATTTGCCCGAGCTTTATTATTATTATTATTGTTATTATTATTACCATAAGGAGTCTTCTAGCCAGCGAGGTCAAGAAAGGCCTCCGTGAGCAGAAGAGAAATCAAACAGCACAATATAAAGTAGGGTTGCTACTCTGAGTTACCCGAGTGACGTCATGAGAAGGGCGGGATTTTGTAACTATAAGGCATCTGACTAATGATTGGTCATGTCCAAGCCCCACCTATGAAACGACGTCATCCGGCTACTTCAATAGAGCAACTCACCTTATATTCTCCTATTTGGACCGTCTTTCGCCCAGAGTCGCATTTCAGCAGTTGACCGAGCTTATCAGAGTCAACATTCACATGAATGAGCCAGTGAGGCCAAGTAAGGCCACCGTGAACGGAAGAGAAACCAAACAGGACATCATAAGGTAGGGCTGCTACTCTCAGTTCCCGGGTGACGTCATGAAGGTGGAGCTCTGTAATCCACATAGTATGTGTCCAATAATTGGTTATACCCAGGCCACGCCTATTAGATGACGTCAGCCGGGTACTTTAAGGCAGCAACCCTATCTTATGTTCTCCTGATTAGACCGTCTTCCGCTCAGAGTCGCATTTCAGCAGGATAAAGCCGCCTTCATTTCACATAATCCAGCGAGGCCAAACAAGGCTACCGTGAGTGGAAGAGGAATCAAACAGCACAACATAAGGTAGGGTTGCTACTCTGAGGTACCCGGGTGACGTTATGAGAAAGGCGGGGTTCGGAAACCATAAATTATCTGATCAATGATTGGTCGGTCAATCCCAAACCCCACCTATCAGATGACGCCGCAACCCTATCTTATGTTCTCATGTTTGGATCGTCTTCCGCAAAGAGTCGCATTTCAGCAGAATAAAGCCGCCGTCATTTCACATAATCCAGCGAGGGTAACTAAACAAGGCCACCGTGACCGGAAGAGGAACCAAACAGCACAACATAAGGTAGGGTTGCTACTCTGAGTTGGCCGAGTGACGTCATGAGAAGGGCGGGATTTTGTACCTATAAACCATGTGACCAATCGATTGGTCATGTCCAAGCCCCACCTATCAGACGACGTCATCCGGATACTTCAACGCAGCAACCCTACCTTATGTTCTCCTGTTTGGACCGTCTTCCGCCCAAACTCGCATTTCAGCAGTTGACCGAGCTTCTTAAAGAGTCAACATTTCCATGAATGAGCCAGAGAGGCAAAGATGACGTGAGGGGAATAGAAACCAAACTGGACATCATAAGGTAGGGTTGCTACTCTGAGCTCCCGGGTGACGTCATGAGAAGAGCGGGGCTCTGAACACATAAATTATCTGATCAATGATTGGTCGGTAAGTTCCAAACCCCACCTATCAGATGACGTCATCCGAATACTTCAACACACCAACCCTACCTTATGTTCTTTTTTAACCGTCTTCCGACCATAATCGCATTGCAGTAGTTGAACGAGCTTAATAAACAGTCGACATTCACATGTATGAGCGAGCCAACGAGGCCAAGAAAGGCCACCGTGAGTGGAAGAGAAACCAAACATCACATCATAAGGTAGGGTTGCTTCTCTGAGCTCCCGGATGATGTCATGAGAAGGGCGGGGCTCTGAACCCTCAAATTATCTGATCAATGATTGGTCGGTCAATCACAAACCCCACCTATCAGATGACGTCAGCCGACAACTTCAACACAGCAACCCTATCTTATGTTTTCCTGTTTGGACCGTCTTCCGCTCAGAGTCGCATTTCAGCAGGATAAAGCCGCCGTCATTTCACATAATCCAGCGAGGCTAACTAAATAAGGCCACCGTGACTGGAAGAGGAACCAAACAGCACAACATAAGGTAGGGTTGCTACTCTGAGTTGCCCGAGTGACGTTATGAAAAGGGCGAGGTATTGTGTATACAAACAATCTAATCAATGATTGGTCGATCTTGCCCAAGAGCCACCTATCATATGACGTCATATGGGTACTTCAATGCACCAACCCAACCTTATGTTCTGTTTGTAGTGTCTTCTGCTCAGTGTCGCATTTCAGCATTTCCCCGAGCTTTATTATTATTATTAATGTTATTATTATTACCAGAAGGAGTCTTCTAGCCAGCGAGGCCAAGAAAGGCCTCTGTGAGCGGAAGAGAAATCAAACAGCACAATATAAAGTAGGGTTGCTACTCTTAGTTGCCCGAGAGACGTCATGAGAAGGCCGGGATTTTGTACCTATAAGGCATCTGACGAATGATTGGTCATGTCCAAGCTCCACCTATGAAACGACGTCATCCGGCTACTTCAATAGAGCAACCCACCTTATGTTCTCCTATTTGTACCGTCTTCCGCCCAGAGTCGCATTTCAGCAGTTGACCGAGCTTATTAAAGAGTGAGTCAACATTCACATGAATGAGCCAACGAGGCCAAGAAAAGGCCACCGTGAGCGGAAGAGAAACCAAACAGCACATCATAAGGTAGGGTTGCTACTCTGAGCTACTGGGTGATGTCGTGAGAAGGGCTGGGCACTGAACACACAAATTATCTGATCAATGATTAGTCGGTCAATCCCACAACCTACCTATCAGATGACATCAGCCGACTACTTCATTGCAGCAACCCTAATTATGTTCTCCTCTTTGGACCGTCTTCCGCCTAGAGTCGCATTTCAGTAGTTTACCGAGCTTATCAAAGAGTCAACATTCTCATGATTGAGCCAGAGAGGCCAAGTAAGGCCACCGTGAGCGGAAGAGAAACCAAACAGGACATCATAAGGTAGGGTTGATACTCTGAGCTCCCGGGTGACGTCATGAGAAGAGCGGGGCTCTGAACACAAAAATTATATGATCAATGGTTGGTCGGTAAGTTCCAAGCCCCACCTACCAGATGACGTCTTCCGGGTACTTCAACACACCAACCCTACCTTATGTTCTCCTTTTTGGACCGTCTTTCGCCCATAATCGCAATGCAGCAGTTGACTGAGCTTATTAAAGAGTCGACATTCACATGAATGGGCCAATGAGGCCAAGAAAGGCCACCGTGAGCCTAAGACAAACCAAACAGGACATCATAAGGTAGGGTTGTATTCTGAGTTCCCGAATGACGTCATGAGGGTGGAGCTCCGTAATCCACATAGTATGTGTCCAATGATTGGTTGTACCCAGGCTACGCCTATGATATGACGTCAGCCGTGTACTTCAACACAGCAACCCGATCTTATGTTCTCCTGTTTGGACCGTCTTCCGCCAAGAGTCACATTTCAGCAGTTGACCGAGCCTTTCAAAGAGTTAACATTCACATAATTGAGCCAATGAGGCCAATTAAGGCCACCGTGAGCGGAAGAGAAACCAAACAGCACATCATAAGGTAGGGTTGCTACTCTGAGTTCACGGGGTACGGCATGAGAAGGGCGGGGCGCTGAACACACGAATTATCTGATCAATGATTGGTCGGTCAATCCCAAACCCCACCTATCACATGACGTCAGCTGACTACTTCATCGCAGCAACCCTAATTATGTTCTCCTGTTTGGATCGTCTTCCGCCCAGAGTCACATTTCAGTAGTTGACCGAGCTTATTAAATAGTCAACATTCACATGAATGAGGCAGCGAGGCCAAGAAAGGCCACCGTGAGCAGAAGAGAAACCAAACAGGACATCATAAGGTAGGGTTGCTACTCTGAGTTCCCGGGTGACGTCATGAGAAGAGCTGGGCCTTGAACACATAAATTGTTTGATCAATGATTGGTCGGTAAGTTCCAAACCCACCAATCAGATGACGTCATCCGAATACTTCAACACTCCAACCCTACCTTATGTTCTCCTTTTATGACCGTCTTCCGCCCATAGTCGTATTGCAGTAGTTGACCGAGCTTATTAAAGACTCGACATTCACATGTATGAGCGAGCCAACGAGGCCAAGAAAGGCCACCCTGAGCGGAAGAGAAACCAAACAGCACATCATAAGGCATGGTTGGTTTTCTGAGCTCCCGAATGATGTCATGAGAAGGGCGGGGCTCTGAACCACAAATTATCTGATCAATGGTTGGTCGGTTAATCCAAAACCCCACCTATCAGATGACGTCGGCCGACAACTTCAATGCAGCAACCCTATCTTATGTTCTCCTGTTTAGACCGTCTTCCGCTCAGAGTCGCATTTCAGAAGGATAAAGCCGCCGTCATTTCACATAATGCAGCGAGGCTAACTAAACAAGGCCACCGTGACCGGAAGAGGAACCAAACAGCACAACATAAGGTAGGGTTGCTACTCTGAGTTGCCCGAGTGACGTCATGAAAAGGGCGAGGTATTGTGTATGCAAACAATCTGAGCAATGATTGGTCGGTCTTGCCCAAGAGCCACCTATCATATGACGTCATCTGGGTACTTCAATGCACCAACCCAACCTTATGTTCTGTTTGGAGCGTCTTCTGCTCAGTGTCGTATTTCAGCATTTCCCCGAGCTTTATTATTATTATTAATGTTATTATTATTACCAGAAGGAGTCTTCTAGCCAGCGAGGCGAAGAAAGGCCTCTGTGAGCGGAAGAGAAATCAAACAGCACAATATAAAGTAGGGTTGCTACTCTTAGTTGCCCGAGTGACGTCATGAGAAGGCCGGGATTTTGTACCTATAAGGCATCTGACCAATGATTGGTCATGTCCAAGCCCCACCTATGAAACGACGTCATCCGGCTACTTCAATAGAACAACCCACCTTATGTTCTCCTATTTGTACCGTCTTCCGCCCAGAGTCGCATTTCAACAGTTGACTGAGCTTATTAAAGAGTGAGTCAACATTCACATGAATGAGCCAACGAGGCCAAGAAAAGGCCACCGTGAGCGGAAGAGAAACCAAACAGCACATCATAAGGTAGGGTTGCTACTCTGAGCTCCCGGGTGATGTCGTGAGAAGGGCTGGGCGCTGAACACAGAAATTATTTGATCAATGATTGGTCGGTCAATCCCACAACCCACCTATCAGATGACATCAGCCGACTACTTCATTGCAGCAACCCTAATCATGTTCTCCTCTTTGGACCGTCTTCCGCCTAGAGTCGCATTTCAGTAGTTTACCGAGCTTATCAAAGAATCAACATTCACATGATTGAGCCAGAGAGGCCAAGTAAGGCCACCGTGAGCGGAAGAGAAATCAAACAGGACATCATAAGGTAGGGTTGATACTCTGAGCTCCCGGGTGACGTCATGAGAAGAGCGGGGCTCTGAACACACAAATTATCTGATCAGTGGTTGGTCGGTAAGTTCCAAACCCCACCTACCAGATGACGTCTTCCGGGTACTTCAACACACCAACCCTACCTTATGTTCTCCTTTTTGGACCGTCTTTCGCCCATAATCGCAATGCAGCATTTGACTGAGCTTATTAAAGAAAGAGTCGACATTCACATGAATGGGCCAGTGAGGCCAAGAAAGGCCACCGTGAGCCTAAGACAAACCAAACAGGACATCATAAGGTAGGGTTGCATTCTGAGTTCCCGAAAGACGTCATGAGGGTGGAGCTCCGTAATCCACATAGTATGTGTCCAATGATTGGTTGTACCCAGGCCACGCCTATGAGATGACGTCAGCCGTGTACTTCAACACAGCAACCCGATCTTATGTTCTCCTGTTTGGACCGTCTTCCGCCAAGAGTCACATTTCAGCAGTTGACCGAGCCTTTCAAAGAGTTAACATTCACAAGATTGAGCCAATGAGGCCAATTAAGGCCACCGTGAGCGGAAGACAAACCAAACAGGACATCATAAGGTAGGGTTGCTACTCTGAGTTCACGGGGTACGGCATGAGAAGGACGGGGCGCTGAACACACGAATTATCTGATCAATGATTGGTCGGTCAATCCCAAACCCCACCTATCACATGACGTCAGCTGACTACTTCATCGCAGCAACCCTAATTATGTTCTCCTGTTTGGATCGTCTTCCGCCCAGAGTCACATTTCAGTAGTTGACCGAGCTTATTAAATAGTCAACATTCACATGAATGAGGCAGCGAGGCCAAGAAAGGCCACCGTGAGCAGAAGAGAAACCAAACAGGACATCATAAGGTAGGGTTGCTACTCTGAGTTCCCGGGTGACGTCATGAGAAGAGCTGGGCCTTGAACACATAAATTGTTTGATCAATGATTGGTCGTTAAGTTCCAAACCCACCAATCAGATGACGTCATCCGAATACTTCAACACTCCAACCCTACCTTATGTTCTCCTTTTATGACCGTCTTCCGCCCATAGTCGCATTGCAGTAGTTGACCGAGCTTATTAAAGATTCGACATTCACATGTATGAGCGAGCCAACAGGGCCAAGAAAGGCCACCCTGAGCGGAAGAGAAACCAAACAGCACATCATAAGGCAGGGTTGCTTGTCTGAGCTCCCGAATGATGTCATGAGAAGGGCGGGGCTCTGAACCACAAATTATCTGATCAATGGTTGTTCGGTTAATCCAAAACCCCACCTATCAGATGACGTCGGCCGACAACTTCAATGCAGCAACCCTATCTTATGTTCTCCTGTTTAGACCGTCTTCCGCTCAGAGTCACATTTCAGAAGGATAAAGCCGCCGTCATTTCACATAATGCAGCGAGGCTAACTAAATAAGGCCACCGTGACTGGAAGAGGAACCAAACAGCACAACATAAGGTAGGGTTGCTACTCTGAGTTGCCCGAGTGACGTCATGAAAAGGGCGAGGTATTGTGTATGCAAACAATCTGAGCAATGATTGGTCGGTCTTGCCCAAGAGCCACCTATCATATGACGTCATCTGGGTACTTCAATGCACCAACCCAACCTTATGTTCTGTTTGGAGCGTCTTCTGCTCAGTGTCGTATTTCAGCATTTCCCCGAGCTTTATTATTATTATTAATGTTATTATTATTACCAGAAGGAGTCTTCTAGCCAGCGAGGCGAAGAAAGGCCTCTGTGAGCGGAAGAGAAATCAAACAGCACAATATAAAGTAGGGTTGCTACTCTGAGTTGCCCGAGTGGCGTCATGAGAAGGCCGGGATTTTGTACCTATAAGGCATCTGACCAATGATTGGTCATGTCCAAGCCCCACCTATGAAACGACGTCATCCGGCTACTTCAATAGAGCAACCTACCTTATATTCTCCTATTTGTACCGTCTTCCGCCCAGAGTCGCATTTCAGCAGTTGACCGAACTTATTAAAGAGTGAGTCAACATTCACATGAATGAGCCAACGAGGCCAAGAAAAGGCCACCGTGAGCGGAAGAGAAACCAAACAGCACATCATAAGGTAGGGTTGCTACTCTGAGCTCCCGGGTGATGTCGTGAGAAGGGCTGGGCGCTGAACACACAAATTATCTGATCAATGATTGGTCGGTCAATCCTACACACCACCTATCAGATGACATCAGCCGACTACTTCATTGCAGCAACCCTAATTATGTTCTCCTCTTTGGACCGTCTTCCGCCTAGAGTCGCATTTCAGTAGTTTACCGAGCTTATCAAAGAGTCAACATTCACATGATTGAGCCAGAGAGGCCAAGTAAGGCCACCGTGAGCGGAAGAGAAATCAAACAGGACATCATAAGGTAGGGTTGCTACTCTGAGCTCCCGGGTGACGTCATGAGAAGAGCGGGGCTCTGAACACAAAAATTATCTGATCAGTGGTTGGTCGGTAAGTTCCAAACCCCACCTACCAGATGACGTCTTCCGGGTACTTCAACACACCAACCCTACCTTATGTTCTCATTTTTGGACCGTCTTTCGCCCATAATCGCACTGCAGCAGTTGACTGAGCTTATTAAAGAGTCGACATTCACATGAATGGGCCAGTGAGGCCAAGAAAGGCCACCGTGAGCCTAAGACAAACCAAACAGGACATCATAAGGTAGGGTTGTATTCTGAGTTCCCGAATGACGTCATGAGGGTGGAGCTCCGTAATCCACATAGTATGTGTCCAATGATTGGTTGTACCCAGGCCACGCCTATGAGATGACGTCAGCCGTGTACTTCAACACAGCAACCCGATCTTATGTTCTCCTGTTTGGACCGTCTTCCGCCAAGAGTCACATTTCAGCAGTTGACCGAGCCTTTCAAAGAGTTAACATTCACATGATTGAGCCAATGAGGCCAATTAAGTGTGCTTGCTTGCATTCCAAAGCAGTAATGATGGTAACCATCTTCCATCCTCTCTCTCTCTCTCTCTCTCTCTCTCTCTCTCTCTCTCTCTCTTCTCTCTCTCTCTCCTCTTTCTTCTCTCTCTCTCTCTCTCTCTCTCTCTCTTCTATTAAGGCACCTGTGAGCGGAAGACAAACCAAACAGGACATATAAAGGTAGGGTTGCTACTCTGAGCTCCCGGTTGATGTCATGAGAAGGCGGGGCTTGACCACGAATTATCTGATCCAATGATTGGTCGTCAATCCAACCCCACCTATCACATGACGTCAGCTAACTACTTCATCGCACAACCCTAATTATGTTCTGTTTGGATCGTCTTCCGCTCAGAGTCGCATTTCAGCAGGATAAGCCAATGAGGCCAATTAAGGCCACCGTGAAAAAGGATAAGAGAAACCAAACAGGACATCATAGGTAGGGTTGCTACTCTGAGTTCACGGGGGCGTATGTCATCCACGTAGAATTTTGCCCAATGATTGGTTCTACCCAGCCCCGCCTATCAGCCAGGTACTTCATGCAGCAACCTATCATGTTCTCCTTTGGACGTCTTCCGCCTAGAGTCGCATTTCATGTTTACCGAGCTTTCAAAGATCAACATTCACATGATTGAGCCAGAGAGGCCAAGTAAGCCACGTGAGCGAAGAGAAATCAAACAGACATCATAAGTAGGTTGATACTCTGAGCTCCCGGGTGAGTCATGAGAGAGCGGGCTCTGAACACACAAATTATCTGATCATGGTTGGTCGGTAAGTTCCAAACCCCCTACAGATGACGTCTTCGGGTACTTCAACACACCAACCCTACTTATTTTCCTTTTTGGACCGTCTTTCGCCCTAATCGCAATGCGCATTTGACGAGCTATTAAAGAAAGAGTCGACATTCACATGAATGGGCCAGTGAGGCCAAGAAAGGCCACCGTGAGCCTAAGACAAACCAAACAGGACATCATAAGGTAGGGTTGCATTCTGAGTTCCCGAAAGACGTCATGAGGGTGGAGCTCCGTAATCCACATAGTATTGTCCAATGATTGGTGTACCCAGGCCACGCCTATGAGATGACGTCAGCCGTGTACTTCAACACAGCAACCCGATCTTATGTTCTCCTGTTTGGACCGTCTTCCGCCAAGAGTCACATTTCAGCAGTTGACCGAGCCTTTCAAAGAGTTAACATTCACAAGATTGAGCCAATGAGGCCAATTAAGGCCACCGTGAGCGGAAGACAAACCAAACAGGACATCATAAGGTAGGGTTGCTACTCTGAGTTCACGGGGTACGGCATGAGAAGGACGGGGCGCTGAACACACGAATTATCTGATCAATGATTGGTCGGTCAATCCCAAACCCCACCTATCACATGACGTCAGCTGACTACTTCATCGCAGCAACCCTAATTATGTTCTCCTGTTTGGATCGTCTTCCGCCCAGAGTCACATTTCAGTAGTTGACCGAGCTTATTAAATAGTCAACATTCACATGAATGAGGCAGCGAGGCCAAGAAAGGCCACCGTGAGCAGAAGAGAAACCAAACAGGACATCATAAGGTAGGGTTGCTACTCTGAGTTCCCGGGTGACGTCATGAGAAGAGCTGGGCCTTGAACACATAAATTGTTTGATCAATGATTGGTCGTTAAGTTCCAAACCCACCAATCAGATGACGTCATCCGAATACTTCAACACTCCAACCCTACCTTATGTTCTCCTTTTATGACCGTCTTCCGCCCATAGTCGCATTGCAGTAGTTGACCGAGCTTATTAAAGATTCGACATTCACATGTATGAGCGAGCCAACAGGGCCAAGAAAGGCCACCCTGAGCGGAAGAGAAACCAAACAGCACATCATAAGGCAGGGTTGCTTGTCTGAGCTCCCGAATGATGTCATGAGAAGGGCGGGGCTCTGAACCACAAATTATCTGATCAATGGTTGTTCGGTTAATCCAAAACCCCACCTATCAGATGACGTCGGCCGACAACTTCAATGCAGCAACCCTATCTTATGTTCTCCTGTTTAGACCGTCTTCCGCTCAGAGTCACATTTCAGAAGGATAAAGCCGCCGTCATTTCACATAATGCAGCGAGGCTAACTAAATAAGGCCACCGTGACTGGAAGAGGAACCAAACAGCACAACATAAGGTAGGGTTGCTACTCTGAGTTGCCCGAGTGACGTCATGAAAAGGGCGAGGTATTGTGTATGCAAACAATCTGAGCAATGATTGGTCGGTCTTGCCCAAGAGCCACCTATCATATGACGTCATCTGGGTACTTCAATGCACCAACCCAACCTTATGTTCTGTTTGGAGCGTCTTCTGCTCAGTGTCGTATTTCAGCATTTCCCCGAGCTTTATTATTATTATTAATGTTATTATTATTACCAGAAGGAGTCTTCTAGCCAGCGAGGCGAAGAAAGGCCTCTGTGAGCGGAAGAGAAATCAAACAGCACAATATAAAGTAGGGTTGCTACTCTGAGTTGCCCGAGTGGCGTCATGAGAAGGCCGGGATTTTGTACCTATAAGGCATCTGACCAATGATTGGTCATGTCCAAGCCCCACCTATGAAACGACGTCATCCGGCTACTTCAATAGAGCAACCTACCTTATATTCTCCTATTTGTACCGTCTTCCGCCCAGAGTCGCATTTCAGCAGTTGACCGAACTTATTAAAGAGTGAGTCAACATTCACATGAATGAGCCAACGAGGCCAAGAAAAGGCCACCGTGAGCGGAAGAGAAACCAAACAGCACATCATAAGGTAGGGTTGCTACTCTGAGCTCCCGGGTGATGTCGTGAGAAGGGCTGGGCGCTGAACACACAAATTATCTGATCAATGATTGGTCGGTCAATCCTACACACCACCTATCAGATGACATCAGCCGACTACTTCATTGCAGCAACCCTAATTATGTTCTCCTCTTTGGACCGTCTTCCGCCTAGAGTCGCATTTCAGTAGTTTACCGAGCTTATCAAAGAGTCAACATTCACATGATTGAGCCAGAGAGGCCAAGTAAGGCCACCGTGAGCGGAAGAGAAATCAAACAGGACATCATAAGGTAGGGTTGCTACTCTGAGCTCCCGGGTGACGTCATGAGAAGAGCGGGGCTCTGAACACAAAAATTATCTGATCAGTGGTTGGTCGGTAAGTTCCAAACCCCACCTACCAGATGACGTCTTCCGGGTACTTCAACACACCAACCCTACCTTATGTTCTCATTTTTGGACCGTCTTTCGCCCATAATCGCACTGCAGCAGTTGACTGAGCTTATTAAAGAGTCGACATTCACATGAATGGGCCAGTGAGGCCAAGAAAGGCCACCGTGAGCCTAAGACAAACCAAACAGGACATCATAAGGTAGGGTTGTATTCTGAGTTCCCGAATGACGTCATGAGGGTGGAGCTCCGTAATCCACATAGTATGTGTCCAATGATTGGTTGTACCCAGGCCACGCCTATGAGATGACGTCAGCCGTGTACTTCAACACAGCAACCCGATCTTATGTTCTCCTGTTTGGACCGTCTTCCGCCAAGAGTCACATTTCAGCAGTTGACCGAGCCTTTCAAAGAGTTAACATTCACATGATTGAGCCAATGAGGCCAATTAAGTGTGCTTGCTTGCATTCCAAAGCAGTAATGATGGTAACCATCTTCCATCCTCTCTCTCTCTCTCTCTCTCTCTCTCTCTCTCTCTCTCTCTCTCTCTCTCTCTCTCTCTCTCTCTCTCTCTCTCTCTCTCTCTCTCTCTCTCTCTCTATTAAGGCCACCGTGAGCGGAAGACAAACCAAACAGGACATCATAAGGTAGGGTTGCTACTCTGAGCTCCCGGTTGATGTCATGAGAAGGGCGGGGCGCTGAACACACGAATTATCTGATCAATGATTGGTCGGTCAATCCCAAACCCCACCTATCACATGACGTCAGCTAACTACTTCATCGCAGCAACCCTAATTATGTTCTGTTTGGATCGTCTTCCGCTCAGAGTCGCATTTCAGCAGGATAAAGCCAATGAGGCCAATTAAGGCCACCGTGAACGGAAGAGAAACCAAACAGGACATCATATGGTAGGGTTGCTACTCTGAGTTCACGGGGGCCGTCATGTCATCCACGTAGTATGTGTCCAATGATTGGTTCTACCCAGGCCCCGCCTATCAGCCAGGTACTTCAACGCAGCAACCGTACCTTATGTTCTCCTATTTGGACCGTCTTCCGCCCAAATTCGTATTTCAGCAGTTGACGGAGCTTACTAAAGAGTCAACATTTGCATGAATGAGCCAGCGAAGCAAAGAAAGACGACGTGAGGGGAAGAGAAACCAAACAAGACATCATAAGGTAGGGTTGGTACTCTGAGCTCAAGGGTGACGTCATGAGAAGAGCTGGGGCTCTGAACACACAAATTATCTGATCAATGGTTGGTCGGTAAGTTCCAAACCCACCAATCAGATGACGTCTTCCGGGTACTTCAACACACCAACCATACCTTATGTTCTTCTTTTTGGACCGTCTTTCGCCCATAATCGCATTGCAGCAGTTGACCGAGATTATTAAAGAGTCTATATTCACATGAATGGGCCAGTGAGGCCAAGAAAGTCCACCGTGAGCCTAAGAGAAACCAAACAGCACATCATAAGGTAGGGTTGCTACTCTGAGCTCCCGGATGATATCATGAGAAGGGCGGAGCTTTGAACCCACAAATTATCTGATCAATGATTGGTCGGTCAATCCCAAACCCCACCTATCACATGACGTCAGCCGACAACTTCAACACAGCAACGCTATCTTATGTTCTGTTTGGACCGTCTTCCGCTCAGAGTCGCATTTCAGCAGGATAAAGCCGCCGTCATTTCACATAATCCACCGAGCCAACGAGGCCAAGAAAAGGCCACCGTGAGCGGAAGAGAAACCAAAGAACACATCATAAGGTAGGGTTGCTACTCTGAGCTCCCGGGTGATGTCGTGAGAAGGGCTGGGCGCTGAACAAACAAATTATCTGATCAATGATTGGTCAGTCAATCCTACACCCCACCTATCAGATGACATCAGCCGACTACTTCATTGCAGCAACCCTAATTATGTTCTCCTCTTTGGACCGTCTTCCGCCTAGAGTCGCATTTCAGTAGTTTACCGAGCTTATCAAAGAGTCAACATTCACATGATTGAGCCAGAGAGGCCAAGTAAGGCCACCGTGAGTGGAAGAGAAATCAAACAGGACATCATAAGGTAGGGTTGCTACTCTGACCTCCCGGGTGACGTCACGAGGGTGGAGCTCTGTAATCCACATAGTATGTGTCCAATGATTGCTTGTACCCAGGCCACGCCTATGAGATGACGTCAGCCGTATACTTCAAAGCAGCAACCCTAATTATCTTCTCCTGTCTCGACCGTCATCCACCCAGAGTCGCATTTCAGCGGTTGACCGAGTTTATCAAAGAGTCAACTTCCACATGATTGAGCCAGTAAGGCCAATTAAGGCCACCGTGAGCGAAAGAGAAACCAAACAGGACATCATAAGGTAGGGTTGCTACTCTGAGTTCCCGGGTGACGTCATGAGGGTTAAGCTCTGTAATCCACATAGTATGTGTCCAATGATTGGTTATACCCAGGCCCCGCCTATCAGATGACGTCAGCCAGGTACTTCAACGCAGCAACCCTATCTTATGTTCTCCTGTTTAGACCGTCTTCCGCCCAGAGTCGCATTTCAGCAGTTGACCGAGCTTATCAAAGAGTCAACATTCATTCCCATGAATGAGCCAGCGAGGCCAAGAAAGGCGACGTAAGGGGGAGAGAAACCAAACAGGACATCATAAGGTAGGGTTGCTACTCTGACCTCCCGAGTGACGTCATGAGAAGAGTTGGGCTTTAAACACATAAATTATCTGATCAATGATTGGTCGGTAAGTTCCAAACTCCCACCTATCAGGTGACGTCATCCGAAGGCTTCAACACACCAACCCTACCTTATGTTCTCCTTTTTTGACCTTCTTCCGTCCATCATCGCATTGCAGTAGTTGACCAAGCTTATTAAAGAGTCGACATTCACATGTATGAGCGAGCCAACGAGGCCAAGAATGGCCACCGTGAGCGGAAGAGAAACCAAACAGCACATCATAAGGTAGGGTTGCTTCTCTAAGCTCCCGGATGATGTCATGAGAAGGGCGGGACTCTGAGCTCACAATTTATCAGATCAATGACTGGTCGGTCAATCCCAAACCCCACCTATCAGGTGACGTCACCCGACAACTTTAACGAAGCAACCATATCTTATGTTCTCCTATTTGGACCGTCTTCCGCTCAGAGTCGCATATCAGCAGGATAAAGCCGCCGTCATTTCACATAATCCAGCGAGGTTAATCAAACAAGGCCACCGTGACCGGAAGGGAAATCAAACACCACAATATAAAGTAGGGTTGCTACTCTGAGTTACCCGAGTGACGTCATGAGAAGTGCGGGATTTTGTACCTATAAGGCATCTGACCAATGATTGGTCATGTCCAAGCCCCACCTATGAAACGACGTCATCCGGCTACTTCAATAGAGCAACCCACCTTATGTTCTCCTATTTGTACCGTCTTCCACCCAGAGTCGCATTTCAGCAGTTGACCGAGCTTATTAAAGAGTGAGTCAACAATATTCACATGAATGAGCCAACGAGGCCAAAAAAAGGCCACCGAGAGTGTAGGGGAAACAAAACAGGACATCATAAGGTATGGTTGCTACTCTGAGCTCCCGGGTGACGTCATGAGAAGGGCGGGGCGCTGAACACACAAATTATCTGATCAATGATTGGTCGGTCAATCCCAAACCCCACCTATCAGATGACGTCAGCCGACTACTTCATTGCAGCAACCCTAATTATGTTCTCCTGTTTGGACCGTCTTCCGCCCAGAGTCGCATTTCAGTAGTTGACAAAGTTTATCATTCACATGATTAAGAGTCAACATTCACATGATTAAGCCACTGAGGCCAAGTAAGGCCACCGTGAGCGGAATTCAAACCAAACAGGAAACCATAAGGTAGGGTTGCTAACATGACTTCCAGGGTGAGGTCATGAGGGTGGAGCTCTGTAATCCACATAGTATGTGTCCAATGATTGGTTATACCCAGGTCACGCCTATCAGATGACGTCAGCCGGGTACTTAAACGCACCAACCCTAGGGATCTTATGTTCTCCTGTTTGGACCGTCTTCCACTCAGAGTTGCATTTTAGCAGGATAAAGCCGCCGTCATTTTACATAATCTAGCGAGGCTAAACAAGGCCACCGTGAGCGGAAGAGGAATCAAACAGCACAACATAAGGTAGGATTGGCACTTTGAGTTGCCCGAGTGACGTCATGAGATGTCCAGGATTTTGTACCTATAAACCATCTGACCAATCGATTGATCATGACCGAGCCTCACCTATGAGACGACGTCATCCGAATACTTCAACACACCAACCCTACCTTTTGTTCTCCTTTTTTAACCGTCTTCCGCCCATAGTCGCATTGCAGTAGTTGATCGAGCTTATTAATGAGTCGACATTCACATGTATGAGCGAGCCAACGAGGCCAAGAAAGGCCACCGTGAGCGGAAGATAAACCAAACAGCACATCATAAGGTAGGGTTGCTTCTCTGAGCTCCCGGATAATAATAACAATAATAATAATAATAAAGCTCGGGCAAATGCTGAAATGCGACACTGAGCAGAAGACGCTCCAAACAGAACATAAGGTCGGGTTGGTGCATTGAAGTACCCGGATGACGTCATATGATAGGTGTCGTTTGGGTTTGACTGACCAATCATTGATCAGATAATTTGTGGGTTCAGAGCCCCGCCCTTCTCATGACTTCATTCGGGTAGTTCAGAGTGGCAACCCTACCTTATGTTGTGCTATTCGGTTCCTCTTCCGTTCACTGTGCTCTTGTTTGAATCTCGCTGGCTTATGTGATATGAGGACAGCTTTATCCTGCTGAAATGCGACTCTGAGCGGAACACGGTTCAAAAAGGAGAACATAAATTGTGTTACTGCGTTGAAGTACCCTGCTGTCGTCATCTGATAGACTGGGCCTGGGCATAGCCAATTATTGGACAAATACTTTGTGGATTTGAGAGCTCCGCCCTCATGATGTCACCTTGGACCTCAGAGTAGCAACCCTACCTTATGATGTCCTGCTTGCTTTCTCTTCCGCTCACGGTCGCCTTTCTTGGCCTCGCTGGCTCATTCATATGAATGTTGCCTCTTTAATGAGCTCAGTCTAGTACTGAAAAGCGACTCTGTCCGGAAGACGGTCCAAACAGGAGAACATAAGATAGGGTTGCTGGTATGACGTACCCGGCTGACGTAATCTGATAGGCGGGGCCTGGGCATGACCAACCAAATCTTTGGGCAGATATTTTGTGGGTTCAGAGCCCCGCCCTTCTCATGACGTCATCCGGTACCTAAGACTTTCTTAACCTCGCTGGCTCATTTGAGTGACGACACTTTATGGTAAAAAAAAGGGCACTCTGAGCGGAAGACGGTCCAAACAGGAGAACATAAGGTAGGGTTGCTGTGTTGAAGTACTCGGATGACGTCATATGATAGGTCGCGCTTGGGCATGACCGACCAATCATTGATCAGATAGTTTGTATATACGAAACCCCGCCCTTCTCATGACGTCACTCGGGCAACTCAGAGTAGCAACCCTACCTTATGTTGTGCTGTTTGATTTCTCTTCCACTCACGTAGGCCTTTCTTGGCCTCGCTGGCTAGAAGACTCTTTATGGTGATAATAATAATAAAAAAAGCTCGGGCAAATGCTGAAATGCGACTCTGAGCAGAAGAAGGTCCAAACAAAACATAAGATAATTTTGGTGTGTTGAAGTACCTGGATGACCTCCATGCTGAGGGTACGACACTTCCCTGGGTTGACCTGAAGCCCACCCCCCGCGAGGGTCGCAGCCATCACGTCCATTGCCTTCTGCAAGCCAGTGGGCGTCTGCGCAACCAGAACAAAATCATCGGCAAAAGCCAATGCTGATACTGTTTTGTCTCCCAACTTAACCCTTACACCGGTCTCCTTCACCCTCGCGATTCCCTCGTCAGTCGCAAGGTTGAAGAGAATCGGTGATAATGGGTCACCCTGTTTGACCCAACGAGTCATATTAATCTTCACCGACATCCCGTCGCTGCCTTCAATGTTAGTGAAGGCTCGGTCGTACGTCGACATTATGTATGTCCTGACGAGGGCAGGGATGGCCTTCCGCGACATGGCCCGCTCGATAGTGCTATGGTTAACACTATCGAATGCCTTGGCCATGTCGAGGAATGCCAGGTGCACACCGTGGCGTGTGCCCGCGCACGACCGACGATCGCATCCAAGATCATGAGGTTCTCGAGGCATCCGTCCACTGGAACGAATGGCTTTTGAGCTTCATCGATCTGGACGAGGCTCGAGATGCGGCTGCTTAAGATCTTATGGAGCAGACGGACTACGGCACAGGAGATGGTGATAGGCCTGTAGTCCTTGGGTTCGGTTGCGTTGGGGACCTTAGGTATCAGCACCGTTCTGTTAGCCTTCAATGGCTCTGGCAACGCAGACGTAGCTAACCAGAGGTTGAACATTTTGGCCAGAACCCTCGGAGGAATGGACTTCAGCAACCGAGTCGACATTCCATCAGGTCCAGGAGCAGATGTTCTGGTGGCTTTGAGGTGGTGTGCTACCTCGTCTACGGTAATAATCTCTGCCAGTTGTTCACGTTCTAAGTCAAAGAAGAGAGCCCCCACAAAGATATTGAGGCGTTCCGGCCAAACCGAAGTTGGCGGTACCTCCCAATCACCTTTGAGTACCAATCCAGCAGCCAAAGACCTATTCTCACGATAGAGTCTCTGTACTTTGCGGTATTGCTCCCTTCTAAGCCGGTTCCCAAGCAAAGGAGCCTCCTCCGCGTGGCGTACGCGGCCTGAGTTCGCCGACTGCCTTGAACCACCTCCATCACGATTCGGGCGGTCTTGGGGCGAGTTGCAGGAGCTTAGTATCTGTGATGCGTGCTCTGCAACTGCCCTGGTTGCGGCGAGGCTGTCACCCTGACGCAAGTGGTCAAGGGCTTCATTTAGGACGTCCTCGCCACACGATGTGCTTGTGGGGACGAGTAGTAAAGCGTCGAAATAAGCGAAAGTCTCCGCCACAAAGGAAGCAATCGATTGAGATGGGGATTGGGGGACCCGCGGAATGACTGGAACAGATGGTCCAAAGTATTCGGATGACGTCATCTGATTGGTGGGTTTGGAACTTACCGATCAATCATTGATCAAACAATTTATGTGTTCAAAGCCCAGCTCTTCTCATGACGTCACCCGGGAACTCAGAGTAACAACCCTACCTTATGATGTCCTGTTTGGTTTCTCTTCAGCTCATGGTGGCCTTTCTTGGCCTCGCTGGCTCATTCATGTGAATGTTGACTCTTTAATAAGCTCGGTCAACTACTGAAATGCGACTCTGGGCGGAAGACGATCCAAACAGGAGAACATAATTAGGGTTGCTGCGATGAATTAGTCAGCTGACGTCATGTGATAGGTGGGGTTTGGGATTGACCGACCAATCATTGATCAGATAATTCATGTGTTCAGCGCCCCGCCCTTCTCATGACGTACCCCGTGAACTCAGAGTAGCAACCCTACCTTATGATGTCCTGTTTGGTTTCTCTTCCGCTCACGGTGGCCTTAATTGGCCTCATTGGCTCAATCATGTGAATGTTGACTCTTTGAAAGTCTCGGTCAACTGCTGAAATGTGACTCTTGGCGGAAGACGGTCCAAACAGGAGAACATAAGATAGGGTTGCTGTGTTGAAGTAAACGGCTGACGTCATCTCATAGGCGTGGCCTGGGTACAACCAATCATTGGACACATACTATGTGGATTACGGAGCTCCACCCTCATGGCGTCATTCGGGAACTCAGAATACAACCCTACGTTATGATGTCCTGTTTGGTTTTTCTTCCTCTCACGGTGGCCTTAATTGGCCTCATTGGCTCAATCATGTGAATGTTGACTCTTTAATAAGCTCGGTCAACTGGTGAAATGCAACTCTGGGCAGAAGACTGTACAAATAGGAGAACATAAGGTGGGTTGCTCTATTGAAGTAGCCGGATGACGTCGATTCATAGGTGGGGCTTGGACATGACCAATCATTGGTCAGATGCCTAGTGGGTACAAAATCCCGCCCTTTTCATGACGTCACTCGGGCAACTCAGAGTAGCAACCCTACTTTATATTGTGCTGTTTGATTTCTCTTCCGCTTACGGAGGCCTTTCTTGGCCTCGCTGGCTAGAAGACTTCTTATGGTAATAATAATAACAATAATGATAATAATAAAGCTTGGGCAAATGCTGAAATGCGACACTGAGCAGAAGACGCTCCAAACAGAACATAAGGCTGACGTCATATGATAGCTAGGGTTTGGGATTGACCGACCAATCATTGATCAGATAATTTCTGGGTTCAGAGCCCCGCCCTTCTAATGACACCATCCCTGAGCTCAGAGAAGCAACCCTACCTTATGATGTGCTGTTTGGTTTCTCATCCGCTCACGGTGGCCTTTCTTAACCTCGTTGGCTTGCTCATACATTTGAGTGTCGACAGTTTGATAAGCTCGGACAACTACTGCAATGTGATTATGGGCGGAAGACGGTTAAAAAAGGAGAACATAAGGTAGGGTTGGAGTGTTGAAGTATTCGTATGACGTCATCTCATACGTGGGGTTTGGAACTTACCGACCAATCATTGATCAGATAATTTATGTGTTCAGAGCCCCGCTCTTCTCATGACGTCACCCTGGAGCTCAGAGTAGCAACCCTACCTTATTACGTCCTGTTTGGTTTCTCTTTCCCTCACGTCGTCTTTCTTTGCCTCTCTGGCTCATTCATGGAAATGTTGACTCTTTAATAAGCTCGGTCAACTGCTGAAATGCGACTCTGGGCGGAAGACGGTCCAAATAGGAGAACATAAGGTAGGGTTGCTGGGTTGAAGTAGCCGGATGACGTCGTCTGATAGGTGAGGCTTGGACATGACCAATCGATTGGTCAGTTTGTTTATAGGTACAAAATCCCGCCCTTCTCATGACGTCACTCGGGCAACTCAGAGTAGCAACCCTACTTTATATTGTGCTGATTGATTCCTCTTCCGCTCACGGTGGCCTTGTTTTGCCTCGCTAGATTATGTAAAATGACGGCGGCTTTATCCTGCTAAAATACGATTCTGAGCGGAAGACGGTCGAAACAGGAGAACATAAGATCCCTAGGGTTGCTGCCTTGAAGTACTTGGCTGACGTCATCTGATAGGCGTGGCCTAGGTATAACTAATCATTGGACACATACCATGTGGATTATAGAGCTCCACCCCCAGAGTCGCATTTCAGCAGTTGACCGAGCTTATTAAAGAGTGAGTCAACATTCACATGAATGAGCCAATGTGGCCAAGAAAGGCCACCGTGAGCGGGAGAGAAACCAAACAGCACATCATAAGGTAGGGTTGCTACTCTGAGCTCCCGGGTGATGTCATGAGAAGGGCTGGGCGCTGAACACACAAATTATCTGATCAATGATTGGTCGGTCAATCCCAAACCCCACCTATCAGATGACGTCAGCCGACTACTTCGTTGCATCAACCCTAATTATGTTCTCCTGTTTGGACCGTCTTCCGCCCAGAGTCGCATTTCAGTATTTGACCGAGTTTATCAAAGAGTCAACATTCACATGGTTGAGCCAGAGAGGCCAAGTAAGGCCACCGTGAGCGGAAGAGAAACCAAACAGGACATCATAAGGTAGGGTTGCTACTCTCAGTTCCCGGGTGACGTCATGAGGGTGGAGCTCTGTAATCCACATGGTATGTGTCCAATGATTGGTTATACCCAGGCCACGCCTCTCACATGACGTCAGCCAGGTACTTAAACGCAGCAACCCAAGGGATCTTATGTTCTCCTGTTTCCACCATCTTCCGCTCAGAGTCGCATTTTAGCAGGATAAAGCCGCCGTCATTTTACATAATCTAGCGAAGCTAAACAAGGCCACCGTGAGCGGAAGAGAAACCAAACAGGACATCATAAGGTAGGGTTGCTACTCTGAGGTACGCGGGTGACGTCATGAGAAAGGCTGGGTTCGGAACCCGTAAATTATCTGATCAATGATTGGTCGGTAAGTTCCAAATCCCACCTATCAGATAACGTCATCCGGCTACTTCACCGCAGCAACCCTACCTTATGTTCTCCTATTTGTACCGTCTTCCGCCAAGAGTCGCATTTCAGCAGTTGACCGAGCTTATTAAAGAGTCGATATTCACATGAATGAGCGAGCCAACGAGGCCAAGAAAGGCCACTGTGAGCGGAAGAGAAATCAAACAGCACAATATAAAGTAGGGTTGCTACTCTCCGTTACCCGTGTGACGTCATGACGTTATACCCAGGCCCCGCCTATCAGATGACGTCAGCCAAGTACTTCAACGCAGCAACCCTATCTTTTGTTCTCCTGTTTAGACCGTCTTCCGCTCAGAGTCGCATTTCAGCAGGATAAAGGCGCCTTCATTTCACATAATCCAGCAAGGCCAAACAAGGCTACCGTGACCGGAAGAGGAACCAAACAGCGCAACATAAGGTAGGGTTGCTACTCTGAGGTACCTAGGTGACGTCATGAGAAATGCGGGGTTCGGCACCCATAAATTATTTCATCAATGATTGGTCGGAAGGTTAAAAACCTCACCTATCAGATAACGTCATCCGGCTACTTCAACACACCATCCCTACCTTATGTTCTCCTATTTGGCACTTCTGCCGCCCAGAGTCGCATTTCAGCAGTTGACCGAGCTTATTAAAGAGTCAACATTCACATGAATGAGCCAGTGAGGCCAAGAAAGGCGACGTAAGATGGAGAGAAACCAAACAGGACATCATAAGGTAGGGTTGCTACTCTGAGCTACCGGGTGACGTCATGAGAAGAGCTGGGCTTTGAACACATGAATTATCTGATCAATGATTGGTCGGTCAATCCCAAACCCCACCTATCAGATGACTTCAGCCGATAACTTCAACGCAGCAACCCTATCTTATGTTCTCCTGTTTGGACCGTCTTCCGCTTAGAGTCGCATTTCAGCAGGATAAAGACGCCGTCATTTCACATAATCCAACGAGGCTAACTAAACAAGCCCACCGTGACCGGAAGAGGAACAAAACAGCACAACATAAGGCAGGGTTGCTACTCTGAGTTCCCGGGTGACGTCATGAGGATGGAGCTCTGTAATCCACATAGTATGTGTCCAATGATTGGTTATACCCAGGCCACGCCTATCAGATGACGTCAGCCGGATACGTAAACGCAGCAGCCCTAGGGCTCTTATGTCCTCCTTTTTCGACCATCTTCCGCTCAGAGTCGCATTTTAGCAGGATAAAGCTGCCGTCATTTTACATAATCTAGCGAGGCGACCGTCTTCCGCCCAGAGTCGCATTTCAGCAATTGACCGAGCTTATCAAAGAGTCAACATTCACATGAATGAGCCAGCGAGGCCAAGAAAGGCGATGTAAGGGGGAGAGAAACCAAACAGCACATCATAAGGTAGGGTTGCTACTCTGAGCTCCCGGGTGATGTCATGAGAAGGGCTGGGCGCTGAACACACAAATTATCTGATCAATGATTGGTCGGTCAATCCCAAACCCCACCTATCAGATGACGTCAGCCGACTACTTCGTTGCATCAACCCTAATTATGTTCTCCTGTTTGGACCGTCTTCCGCCCAGAGTCGCATTTCAGTATTTGACCGAGTTTATCAAAGAGTCAACATTCACATGGTTGAGCCAGAGAGGCCAAGTAAGGCCACCGTGAGCGGAAGAGAAACCAAACAGGACATCATAAGGTAGGGTTGCTACTCTCAGTTCCCGGGTGACGTCATGAGGGTGGAGCTCTGTAATCCACATGGTATGTGTCCAATGATTGGTTATACCCAGGCCACGCCTCTCACATGACGTCAGCCAGGTACTTAAACGCAGCAACCCAAGGGATCTTATGTTCTCCTGTTTCCACCATCTTCCGCTCAGAGTCGCATTTTAGCAGGATAAAGCCGCCGTCATTTTACATAATCTAGCGAAGCTAAACAAGGCCACCGTGAGCGGAAGAGAAACCAAACAGGACATCATAAGGTAGGGTTGCTACTCTGAGGTACGCGGGTGACGTCATGAGAAAGGCTGGGTTCGGAACCCGTAAATTATCTGATCAATGATTGGTCGGTAAGTTCCAAATCCCACCTATCAGATAACGTCATCCGGCTACTTCACCGCAGCAACCCTACCTTATGTTCTCCTATTTGTACCGTCTTCCGCCAAGAGTCGCATTTCAGCAGTTGACCGAGCTTATTAAAGAGTCGATATTCACATGAATGAGCGAGCCAACGAGGCCAAGAAAGGCCACTGTGAGCGGAAGAGAAATCAAACAGCACAATATAAAGTAGGGTTGCTACTCTCCGTTACCCGTGTGACGTCATGACGTTATACCCAGGCCCCGCCTATCAGATGACGTCAGCCAAGTACTTCAACGCAGCAACCCTATCTTTTGTTCTCCTGTTTAGACCGTCTTCCGCTCAGAGTCGCATTTCAGCAGGATAAAGGCGCCTTCATTTCACATAATCCAGCAAGGCCAAACAAGGCTACCGTGACCGGAAGAGGAACCAAACAGCGCAACATAAGGTAGGGTTGCTACTCTGAGGTACCTAGGTGACGTCATGAGAAATGCGGGGTTCGGCACCCATAAATTATTTCATCAATGATTGGTCGGAAGGTTAAAAACCTCACCTATCAGATAACGTCATCCGGCTACTTCAACACACCATCCCTACCTTATGTTCTCCTATTTGGCACTTCTGCCGCCCAGAGTCGCATTTCAGCAGTTGACCGAGCTTATTAAAGAGTCAACATTCACATGAATGAGCCAGTGAGGCCAAGAAAGGCGACGTAAGATGGAGAGAAACCAAACAGGACATCATAAGGTAGGGTTGCTACTCTGAGCTACCGGGTGACGTCATGAGAAGAGCTGGGCTTTGAACACATGAATTATCTGATCAATGATTGGTCGGTCAATCCCAAACCCCACCTATCAGATGACTTCAGCCGATAACTTCAACGCAGCAACCCTATCTTATGTTCTCCTGTTTGGACCGTCTTCCGCTTAGAGTCGCATTTCAGCAGGATAAAGACGCCGTCATTTCACATAATCCAACGAGGCTAACTAAACAAGCCCACCGTGACCGGAAGAGGAACAAAACAGCACAACATAAGGCAGGGTTGCTACTCTGAGTTCCCGGGTGACGTCATGAGGATGGAGCTCTGTAATCCACATAGTATGTGTCCAATGATTGGTTATACCCAGGCCACGCCTATCAGATGACGTCAGCCGGATACGTAAACGCAGCAGCCCTAGGGCTCTTATGTCCTCCTTTTTCGACCATCTTCCGCTCAGAGTCGCATTTTAGCAGGATAAAGCTGCCGTCATTTTACATAATCTAGCGAGGCGACCGTCTTCCGCCCAGAGTCGCATTTCAGCAATTGACCGAGCTTATCAAAGAGTCAACATTCACATGAATGAGCCAGCGAGGCCAAGAAAGGCGACGTAAGGGGGAGAGAAACCAAACAGGACATCATAAGGTTGGGTTGCTACTCTGAGCTCCCGGGTGACGTCATGAGAAGAGCTGGGCTTTGAACACATAAATTATCTGATCAATGATTGGTCGGTCAATTCCAATCCCCACCTATCAGATGACGTCAGCAAACTACTTCATTTCAGCAACCCTAATTATGTTCTACTGTTTGGACCGTCTTCTGCCCATAGTCGCATTTCAGTAGTTGACCGAGCTTATCAAAGAGTCAACATTCACATGATTGAGCCAGAGAGGCCAAGTAAGGCCACCGTGAGCGGAAGAGAAAACAAACAGGACATCATAAGGTAGGGTCGCTACTCTGAGTTCCCGGGTGACGTCATAAGAGCTAGGCTTTGAACACATAAATTGTTTGATCAATGATTGGTCGGTAAGTTCCAAACCCCACCTATCAAATGACGTCATCCTAATACTTCAACACACCAACCCTACCTTTTGTTCTCCTTTTTTGACCGTCTTCCGCCTATAGTCGCATTGCAGCAGTTGACCGAGCTTATTAAAGAGTCGGCATTCACATGTATGAGCGAGCGAACGAGGCCAAGAAAGGCCACCTTGAGCGGAAGAGAAACCAAACAGCACATCATAAAGTAGGGTTGCTTCTCTGAGTTCGTCGAGTGAGGTCATGAGAAGGGCGGGATTTTGTACCTATTAGGCATCTGACCAATGATTGGTCATGTCCAAACCCCACCTATGAAACGACGTCATCCAGCTACTTCAATAGAGCAACCCACCTTATGTTCTCCTATTTGTACCGTCTTCCGCCCAGAGTCGCATTTCAGCAGTTGACCGAGCTTAATAAACAGTGAGTCAACATTCACATAATTGCGCCAATAGGCCAATTAAGGCTACCGCGAGCGGAAGAGAGATCAAACAGCACAACATAAGGTAGGGTTGCTACTCTGAGGTACCCGGGTGACGTCATGAGAAAGGCGGGGTTCGGACCCCACAAATTATCTGATCAATGATTGGTCGGTCAATTCCAATCCCCACCTATCAGATGACGTCATCCGGCTACTTCAACGCAGCAACCCTACCTTATGTTATCGGATTTGGACAGTCTTCCGCCCAGAGTCGCATTTCAGCATTTGACCGAGCTTATTAAAGAGTCGACATTCACCTGAATGAGCCAATGATGCCAAGAAAGGCCACCGTGAGCGGAAGAGAAACCAAACAGCACATCATAAGGTAGGGTTGCTACTCTGAGCTCCCGGTTGATGTCATGAGAAGGGCGGGGCGCTGAACACACAAATTATCTGATCAATGATTGGTCGGTCAATCCCAAACACCACCAATCAGATTACGTCAGCCGACTACTTCATGGCAGCAACCCTAATTATGTTCTCCTGTTTGTACCGTCTTCCGCCCAGAGTTGCATTTCAGTAGTTGACCGAGCTTATCAAAGAGTCAACATTCACATGATTGAGCCAGAGAAGCCAAGAAAAGGACACCGTGAGCGGAAACCAAACAGGACATCATAAGGTAGGGTTGCTACTCTGAGCTCCCGGGTGACGTCATGAGAAGAGCGGGGCTCTGAACACACAAATTATCTGATCAATGATTGGTCGGTAAGTTCGAAACCCCACCTATCATATGACGTCTACCGGGTACTTCAACACACCAACCCTACCTTATGTTCTCCTTTTTCGACGGTCTTTCGCCCATAATCGCATTGCAGCAGTTGACCGAGTTTATCAAACAGTCGACATTCACATGAATGGGCCAGTGAGGCCAAGAAAGGCCTCCGTGAGCCTAAGAGAAACCAAACATGACATCATAAGTAAGGGTTGTATTCTGATTTCCCGGGTGACGTCATGAGGGTGGAGCTCCGTAATCCACATATTATGTGTCCAATGATTGGTTGTACCCAGGTCACGCCTATGAGATGACACTAAGGCATCAGACCAATGATTGGTCAAGTCCGAGCTCCACCTATGAAACGACGTCATCCGGCTACTTCAATAGAGCAACCCACCTTATGTTCTCCTATTTGGACCGTCTTCCACCCAGAGTCGCATTTCAGCAGTTGACCGAGCTTATTAAAGAGTTAGTCAACATTCACATGAATGGGCCAACGAGGCCAGGAAAAGGCCACCATGAGCGTAAGAGAAACCAAACAGGGCATCATAAGGTAGGGTTGCTACTCTGAGTTCTCGGGTGACGTCATGAGGGTGGAGCACTGTAATCCACATAGTATGTGTCCAATTATTGGTTATACCCAGGCCACGCCTATCAGATGACGTCAGCCAGGTACTTCACCGCAGCAACCCTATCTTATGTTCTCCTGTTTAGACCGTCTTCCGCTCAGAGACGCATTTCAGCAGGATAAAGGCGCCTTCATTTCACATAATCCAGCGAGGCCAAACAAGGCTACCGTGAGCGGAAGAGGAATCAAACAGCACAACATAAGGTACGGTTGCTACCCTAAGGTACCCGGGTGTCGTCAAGAGAAAGGCGGGGTTTGGAACCTATAAATTATCTGATCAATGTTTGTTCGGTCAATTCCAGTCACCACCTATCAGATAACAGCATCCGGCTACTTCAACGCAGCAGCCCTATCTTATGTTCTCCTGTTTGGACCGTCTTCCGATCAGAGTCGCATTTCAGCAGTTGACCGAGCTTATTAAAAAGTCAACATTTGCATGAATGAGCCAGCGAGGCAAAGAAAGACGACGTGAGGGGAAGAGAAACCAAACAGGACATCATAAGGTAGGGTTGCTACTCTTACCTCCCGGGTGACGTCATGAGAAGAGCGGGGCTCTGAACAAACAAATTATCTGATAAATGGTTGGTCGGTAAGTTCCAAACCCCACCAATCATATGACGTCTTCCGGGTACTTCAACACACCAACCCTACCTTATGTTCTCCTTTTTCGACCGTCTTTCGCCCATAATCACATTGCCGTAGTTGACCGAGCTTATTAAAGAGTCGACATTCACATGAATGGGCCAGTGAGGCCAAGAAAGGCCACCGTGAGCCTAGGAGAAACCAAACAGGACGTCATAAGGAAGGGTTTTATTCTGAGTTCCCGGGTGACGTCATGAAAGTGGAGCTCTGTAATCCACATTGTATGTGTCCAATGATTGGTTATACCCATGCTCCGCCTATCAGATGATGTCAGACAGATACTTCAACGCAGCAACCATATCTTAGACCGTCTTCCGCTCAGAGTCGCATTTCAGCAGGATAAAGGCGCCTTTATTTCACATAATCCAGCGAGGCCAAACAAGGCTACCGTGAGCGGAAGAGGAATCAAAAAGCACAACATAAGGTAGGGTTGCTACTCTGAGGTACCCGAGTGACGTCATGAGAAAGGCGGGGCTCGGACCCCACAAATTATCTGATCAATGATTGGTCGGTCAATTCCAATCCCCACCTATCAGATGACGTCATCCGGCTACTTCAACGCAGCAACCCTACCTTATGTTATCGGATTTGGACAGTCTTCCGCCCAGAGTCGCATTTCAGCAGTTGACCGAGCTTATTAAAGAGTCAACATTCACATGAATGAGCCAACGATGCCAAGAAAGGCCACCTTGAGCGAAAGAGAAACCAAACAGCACATCATAAGGTAGGGTTGCTACTCTGAGCTCCCGGTTGATGTCATGAGAAGGGCGGTGCGCTGAACACACAAATTATCTGATCAATGATTGGACGGTCAATCCCAAACACCACCTATCAGATGACGTCAGCCGACTACTTCATGGCAGCAACCCTAATTATGTTCTCCTGTTTGTACCGTCTTCCGCCCAAAGTTGCATTTCAGTAGTTGACCGAGCTTATCAAAGAGTCAACATTCACATGATTGAGCCAGAGAGGCCAAGAAAAGGACACCGTGAGCGGAAGAGAAACCAAACAGGACATCATAAGGTAGGGTTGCTACTCTGAGCTCCCGGGTGACGTCATGAGAAGAGTGGGGCTCTGAACACACAAATTATCTGATCAATGATTGGTCGGTAAGTTCGAAACCCCACCTATCATATGACGTCTACCGGGTACTTCAACACACCAACCCTACCTTATGTTCTACTTTTTCGACGGTCTTTCGCCCATAATCGCATTGCAGCAGTTGACCGAGCTTATTAAAGAGTCGACATTCACATGAATGGGCCAGTGAGGCCAAGAAAGGCCTCCGTGAGCCTAAGAGAAACCAAACATGACATCATAAGTAAGGGTTGTATTCTGAGTTCCCGGGTGACGTCATGAGGGTGGAGCTCCGTAATCCACATATTATGTGTCCAATGATTGGTTGTACCCAGGTCACGCCTATGAGATGACACTAAGGCATCAGACCAATGATTGGTCAAGTCCGAGCCCCACCTATGAAACGACGTCATCCGGCTACTTCAATAGAGCAACCCACCTTATGTTCTCCTATTTGGACCGTCTTCCACCCAGAGTCGCATTTCAGCAGTTGACCGAGCTTATTAAAGAGTTAGTCAACATTCACATGAATGGGCCAACGAGGCCAGGAAAAGGCCACCGTGAGCGGAAGAGAAACCAAACAGGGCATCATAAGGTAGGGTTGCTACTCTGAGTTCCCGGGTGACGTCATGAGGGTGGAGCTCTGTAATCCACATAGTATGTGTCCAATTATTGGTTATACCCAGGCCACGCCTATCAGATGACGTCAGCCAGGTACTTCAACGCAGCAACCCTATCTTATGTTCTCCTGTTTAGACCGTCTTTCGGTCAGAGACGCATTTCAGCAGGATAAAGGCGCCTTCATTTCACATAATCCAGCGAGGCCAAACAAGGCTACCGTGAGCGGAAGAGGAATCAAACAGCACAACATAAGGTACGGTTGCTACCCTAAGGTACCCGGGTGTCGTCAAGAGAAAGGCGGGGTTTGGAACCTATAAATTATCTGATCAATGTTTGGTCGGTCAATTCCAATCACCACCTATCAGATAACAGCATCCGGCTACTTCAACGCAGCAACCCTACCTTATGTTCTCCTGTTTGGACCGTCTTCCGCCCAGAGTCGCATTTCAGCAGTTGACCGAGCTTATTTAAGAGTCAACATTTCCCATGAATGAGCCAGCGAGGCCAAGAAAGGCGACGTAAGTAGGAGAGAAACCAAACAGGACATCATAAGGTAGGGTTGCTTCTCTGACCTCCCGGGTGATGTCATGAGAAGAGCTGGGCTTTGAACAGATAAATTATTTGATCAATGATTGGTCGGTAAGTTCCAAGCCCCACCTATCAGATGACGTCATCCGAATACTTCAACACACCCACCCTACCTTATGTTCTCCTTTTTTGACCGTCTTCCGCCCATAGTCCCATTGCAGTAGTTGACCGAGCTAATTAAAGAGTCGACATTCACATATATGAGCGAGCCAACGAGGCCAAGAAAGGCCACCGTGAGCGGAAGAGAAACCAAACAGCACATCATAAGGTAGGGTTGCTTCTCTGAGCTCCGGGATGATGTCTTGAGAACGACGGGGCTCTGAACCCACAAATTATCTGATCAATGATTGGTCGATCACTCCCAAACCCCACCTATCAGATGACGTCAGCCGAGAACTTCAACGCAGCAACCCTATCTTATGTTCTCCTGTTTGGACCGTCTTCCGCTCAGAGTCACATTTCAGCAGGATAAAGCCGCCGTCATTTCACATAATCCAGCGAGGCTAACTAAACAAGGCCACCATGACCGGAAGAGGAACCAAACAGCACAACATAAGGTAGGGTTGCTACTCTGAGTTATCCGAGTGACGTCATGAGAAGGGCGGGCTAATGTATATACAAACAATCTGATCAATTATTGGTCGGTCATGCCCAAGAGCCACCTATCATGTGACGTCATCCTTATGTTCTGTTTGGACCGTCTTCTGCTCAGTGTCGCATTTCAGCATTTGCCCGAGTTTTATTATCATTATTTTTGTTATTATTATTACCACAAGGAGTCTTCTAGCCAGCGAGGCCAAGAAAGGCCTCCTTGAGCGGAAGAGAAATCAAACAGCACAATATAAAGTAGGGGTGCTACTCTGAGTTGCCCGAGTGACGTCATGAGAAGGGCGGGATTTTGTACCTATAAACCATCTGACCAATGATTGGTCATGTCCAAACCCCACCTATGAAACGACGTCATCCGGCTACTTCAATAGAGCAACCCACCTTATGTTCTCCTATTTGTACCGTCTTCCTCCCAGAGTCGCATTTCAGCAGTTGACCGAGCTTATTGAAGAGTAAGTCAACATTCACATGAATGAGCCAACAAGGCCAATAAAAGGCCACCGTGAGCGGAAGAGAAACCAAAGTGGACATCATATGGCATGGTTGCTACTCTGATCTCCCGGGTGATGTCATGACAAGGGCGGTGCACTGAACACACAAATTATCTGATCAATGATTGGTCGGTCAATCCCAAACCCCTACTATCAGATGATGTCAGCCGACTACTTCATTGCAGCAACCCTAATTATGTTCTGTTTGGACCGTCTTCCACCCAGAGTCGCATTTCAGTAGTTGACCGAGCTTATCAAAGAGTCAACTATCACATGGTTGATCCAGTGAGGCCAAGTAAGGCCACCGTGAGCAGAAGAGAAACCAAACAGGACATCATAAGGTAGGGTTGCTACTCTGAGTTCTCGGGTGACGTCATGAGGGTGGAGCTCTGTAATCCACATAGTATGTGTCCAATGATTGGTTATACCCAGGCACGCCTATCAGATGACGTCAGCCGGGTACTTAAACGCAGCAACTCTAGGGATCTTATGTTCTCCTGTTTCGACCATCATCCGCTCAGAGTCGCATTTTAGCAGGATAAAGCCGCCGTCATTTTACATAATCTAGCAAGGCTAAACAAGGCCACCGTGAGCGGAAGAGGAATCAAACAGCACAACATAAGGTACGGTTGCTACTTTGGGTTGCCCGAGTGACGTCATGAGAAAGGCGGGATTTTGTACCTATAAACCATCTGACCAATCGATTGGTCATGTCCAAGCCCCACCTATCAGACGACGTCATTCGGATACTTCAACGCAGCAACCCTACCTCATGTTCTCCTATTTGGACCGTCTTCCGCACAGAGTCGCATTTCAGCAGTTGACCGAGCTTATCAAAGAATCAACATTCATATGAATGAGCCAGCGAGGCCAAGAAAGGCCACCGTGAGCGGGAGAGAAACCAAACAGAACATCATAAGGTAGGGTTGTATTCTGAGTTCCCGTGTGACGTCATGATGGTGGAGCTCCGAAATCCACATAGTATGTGTCCAATGATTGGTTATACCCAGGTCCCGCATATCAGATGACGTCAGCCGTGTACTTCAACGCAGCAACCCTATCTTATGTTCTCCTGTTTGGACCGTCTTCCGCTCAGAGTCGCATTTCAGCAGGATAAAGCCGCCGTCATTTCACATAATCCAGCGAGGCCAAACAAGGCTACCGTGAGCGGAAGAGGAGTCAAACAGCACAACATACGGTAGGATTGCTTCTCTGAGGTACCCGAGTGACATCATGAGAAAGGCGGGGTTGAGAACACATATATTGTCTGATCAATGATTGGTCTGTCAATTCCAGTCCCCACCTATCAGATAACGTCATCCGGCTACTTCAACGAAGCAACCCTACCTTATGTTTTCCTATTTGGACCGTCTTCCACCCAGAGTCGCATTTCAGCAGTTGACCGAGTTTATTAAAGAGTCAACATTCACATGAATGAGCCAGCGAGGCAAAGAAAGGCGACGTAAGGGGAAGAGAAACCAAACGGGACATCATAAGATATGGTTGCTACTCTGAGCTCCAGGGTGACGTCATGAGAAGAGCTGGGCTTTGAACACATAAATTGTCTGATCAATAATTGGTCGGTAAGTTGCAAACCCCACCTATCAGATGACGTCATCCGAATACTTCAACACACCAACCCTACCTTATGTTCGTTCTTTTTTGACCGTCTTCCGTCCATAGTCGAATTGCAGTAGTTGACCGAGCTTATTAAAGAGTCAACATTCACATGGATGAGCGAGCCAACGAGGCCAAGAAAGGCCACCGTGACCGGAAGAGAAACCAAACAGCACATCATAAGGTATGGTTGCTTCTCTGAGCTCCCGGATGAAATCATGAAAGGGGCGGGGCTCTGAACCCACAAATCATCTGATTAATGATTGGTCGGTCAATCCCAAACCCCACCTATCAGTTGACTTCAGCCGACAACTTCAATGCAGCAACCCCAATTATGTTCTCCTGTTTGGACCGTCTTCCGCCCAGAGTCGAATTTCAGCAGGATAAAGCCGCCGTCAGTTCACATAATCCAGCGAGGCTAACTAAACAAGGCCACCGTGACCGGAAGAGGAACCAAACAGCACAACATAAGGTAGGGTTGCTACTCTGAGTTGCCAGAGTGACGTCATGAGAAGCGCGGGATTTTGTACCTATAAGGCATATGATCAATGATTGGTCATGTCCAAGCCCCACCTATGAAACGACGTCATCCGGCTACTTCAATAGAGCAACCCACCTTATGTTCTCCTATTTGTACCGTCTTCCTCCCAGAGTCGCATTTCAGCAGTTGACCGATCTTATTAAAGATTCAACATTCACATGAATGAGCCAACGAGGCCAAGAAAAGGCTACCGTGAGTGAAAGAGAAACCAAACAGGACATCATAAGTTAGGGTTGCTACTTCGAGCTCCCGGGTGATATCATGAGAAGGGCGGGGCGCTGAACACACAAATTATCTGATCAATGATTTGTCGGTCAATTCCAAAGCCCGCCTATCAGATGACGTCAGCCGACTACTTTCATTGCAGCAAGCCTAATTATGTTCTCCAGTTTGGACCGTCTTCTGCCCAGAGTCGCATTTCAGTAGTTGGCATAGCTATCAAAGAGTCAACATTCACATGATTGAGCCAGTGAGGCCAAGTAAGGCCACCGTGAGCAGAAGAGAAACCAAACAGGACATCATAAGGTAGGTTTGCTGCTCTGAGCTCCCAGGTGACGTCATGAGAAGAGCGGGGCTCTGAACACGCAAATTATCTGATCAGTGGTTGGTCGGTAAGTTCTAAACCCCACCTATCAGATGACGTCTTCCATGTTCTTAAACACATCAACCCTACCTTATATTCTCCTTTTTGCACCGTCTTTCGCCCATAATCGCAATTCAGCAGTTGACTGAGCTTATTTAAAGGGTCGACATTCACATGAATGGGCCAGTGAGGCCAAGAAAGGTCACCGCAAGCCTAAAAGAAACCAAACAGGACATCGTAAGTAAGGTTCTATTCTGAGTTCCCGGGTGACGTCATAAGGGTTGAGCTCCGTAATTCACATTGTATGTGTCCAATGATTGGTTGTACCCAGGCCACGCCTATCAGATGACGTCATCCGTGTACTACAACGCAGCAACCCAATCTTATGTTCTCCTATTTGGACCGTCTTCCACCCAGAGTCGCATTTCAGTAGATAGATGACCGATCTTATCAAAGAGTCAACATTCACATGATTGAGCCAATGAGGCCAATTAAGGCCACCGTGAGCGGAAGAGAAACCAAACAGGACATCATAAGGTAGGGTTGCTACTCTCAGTTCCCGGGAGACGTAATGAGGGTGGAGCTCTGTAATCCACACAGTATGTGCCCAATGATTGGTTACCGAGGCCCCGCCTATCAGATGACGTCAGCCAGGTACTTCAACGCAGCAACCCTACCTATATTCTCCTGTTTAGACCGTCTTCCGCTCAGAGTCGCATTTCAGCAGGATAAAGGCGCCTTCATTTCACATAATCCACCGAGGCCAAACAAAGCTACCGTGAGCGGAAGAGGAATCAAACAGCACAACATAAGGTAGGATTGCTACTCTGAGGTACCCGGGTGACGTCATGAGAAAGGCGGGGTTCGGAACCTACAAATTATCTGATCAATGATTGGTCGGTCAATTCCAATCCCCACCCATCAGATGACGTCATCCGGCTACTTCAACGCAGCAACCCTACCTTATGTTCTCCTATTTGGACCGTCTTCCGCCCAGAGTCGCATTTCAGCAGTTGACCGAGCGTATCAAAGAGTCAACATTCCCATGAATGAGCCAGCGAGGTCAAGAAAGGCGACGTAAGTGGGAGAGAAACCAATCGGGCCATTATAAGGTAGTGTTGCTACTCTGAGCTCCCGGGTGACGTCATGAGAAGAGCTGGGCTTTGAACAGATAAATTGTCTGATCAATGATTGGTCGGTAAGTTCCAAACCCCACCTATCAGATGACGTCATCCGAATACTTCAACACGCCAACCCTCCCTTATGTTCTCCTTTTTTGACCGTCTTCCGCTCATAGTCGCATTGCACTAGTTGACCGAGCTTAGTAAAGAGTCGACATTCACATGTATGAGCGAGCCAACGAGGCCAAGAAAGGCCACCGTGAGCGGAAGAGAAACCAAACAGCACATCATAAGGTAGGGTTGCTTCTGTGAACTCCCGGATGATGTCATGAGAAGGGCGGGGCTCTGAACCCACAAATTATCTGATCAATGATTGGTCGGTCAATCCCAAACCCCACCTATCAGATGACGTCAGCCGACAACTTCAATGCAGCAACCCTATCTTATGTTCTCCTGTTTGGACCGTCTTCCGCTCAGAGTCGCATTTCAGCAGGATAAAGCCGCCGTCATTTCACATAATCCAGCGAGGCTAACTAAACAAGGCTATCGTGACCGGAAGAGAAATCAAACAGCACAATATAAAGTAGGGTTGCTACTCTGAGCTGCCCGAGTGACGTCATGAGAAGGGCGAGATTTTGTACCTATAAGGCATCTGACCAATGATTGGTCATGTGGAAGCCCCACCTATGAAACGACGTCATCCGGCTACTTCAATAAAGCAACCCACCTTATGTTCTCCTATTTGAACCATCTTCCTCCCAGAGTCGCATTTCAGCAGTTGACCGAGCTTATTAAAGAGTGAGTCAACATTCCCATGAATGAGCCAACGAGGCCAAGAAAAGGCCACCGTGAGCTGAAGAGAAATCAAACAGCATATCATAAGGTAGGGTTGCTACTCTGAGCTCCCGGGTGACGTCATTAGAAGGGCCGGGCGCTGAACATACAGATTATCTCATCAATGATTGGTCGGTCAATCCCAAACTCCACCTATCAGATGACGTCAGCCGACTACTTCATTGCATCAACCCTAATTATGTTCTCATGTTTGGACCGTCTTCCGCCCAGAGTCGCATTTCAATAGTTGACCGAGCTTATGAAAGAGTCAACATTCACATGATTGAGCCAGTGAGGCCAAGTAAGGCCACCGTGAGCGGAAGGAGAAACAAACAGGACATCATAAGGTAAGGTTGCTACTCTGAGCTCCCGGGTGACGTGATGAGAAGAGTGGGGCTCTAAACACATGAATTATCTGATCAATGGTTGATCGGTAAGTTCCAAACCCCACCTATCAGATGACGGGTTCCGGGTACTTCAACACACCAACCCTACCTTATGTTTTCCTTTTTGCACCTTCTTTCGCCCATAATCGCATTGCAGCAGTTGACCGAGCTTATTAAAGAGTCGACATTCACATGAATGGGCCTAAGAGAAACCTAAGCCTAAGAGAAACCAAACAGGACGTCATAAGGTAGGGTTGTATTCTGAGTTCCCGGGTGACGTCATGAGGGTGGAGCTCCGTAAGCCACATAATATGTTGTGCTGTTTGGTTCCTCTTCCGCTCACGGTGGCCTTGTTTGGCCTCGGTGGCTTATCTGAAATGACGACGGCTTTATCCTGCTGAAATGCGACTCTGAGCGGAAGACGGTCCAAAAAAGAAAACATAAGATAGGGTTGCTGCATTGAAGTACCCGGCTGACGTCATCTGATAGACGGGCGTGGGTATAACCAATCATTGGACAGATACTTTGTGGATTACAGAGCTCCACCCTTATGATGTCACCCGGGAGCTCAGAGTAGCAACCCTACCTTATGATGTCCTGTTGGGTTTCTCTTCCGCTCACGGTGACCTTTCTTGGCCTCGCTGGCTCATTCATGTGAATGTTGATTGACTCTTTGATAAGCTCGGTCAACTGCTGAAATGCGACTCTGAGCGGAAGACGGTCGAAGCAGAAAAACATAAGGTAGAGTTCCTGCGTTGAAGTAGCCGGCTGACGTCGTCTTGGACATGACCAATCATTGGTACAGAATCCCCCCCTCCCCATGACGTCACTCGGGCAACTCAGAGTAGCAACCCTACCTTATGTTGTGCTGTTTAGTTCCTCTTCCGCTTACGGAGCCCTTGTTTGGACTCGCTGGGTCATGGGAAATGGCTATTCTTTATGATAAAAGAAACAAAAATACGGTCAATTTTTGAAACCCAACTCTGAGCGGATGACGGTCCAAACAGGAGAACATAAGATAGGGTTGCTGTGTTGAAGTACCCTGCTGACGTCATCTGATGGGCGGGGCTTGGGCATGACCGACCAAATCTTTGGGCAGATATTTTGTGGGTTCAGAGCCCCGCCCTTCTCATGACGTCACCCGGTAGCTCAGACTTTCTTAGCCTTGCTGGCTCATTTGAATGACGACATTTATGGTAAAAAAAAAAAGGAACTCTGAGCGGAAGACGGTCCAAACAGTTTGTATATACAAAACGCCGCCATTATCATGACGTCACTCGGGCAACTCAGAGAAGCAACCCTACCTTATGTCGTGCTGTTTGATTTCTCTTCCGCTCACGGAGACCTTTCTAGGCCTCGCTAGCTAGAAGACTCCTTATGGTAATAATAATAATAAAAAAAGCTCGGGCAAATGCTGAAATGCGACTCTGAGCAGAAGACGGTCCAAACAGAACATAAGAATGTTTTGGTTTGTTGAAGTACCTGGATGACGTTTTCTGTTAGGTGGGGCTTGGGGCTTACCGACCAATCATTGATCAGATAATTTATTGGTTCAGAGCCCCGCCCTTCTCATGACGTCTCTCAGGGTAACTCAGAGTAGCAACCATACTTTATGTTGTGCTGTTTGGTTTCTCTTCCTCTCACGGTGGCCTTTCTTGGTCTCGCTGGCTCATTCATGTGAATGTTGACTCATTTAATAAGCTCGGTCAACTGCTGAAATGCGACTCTGAGCGGAAGACGGTCCAAACAAGAGAACATAAGGTAGGGTTGCTGCGTTGAAGTAGCCGGCTGACATCGTCTGATAGGTGGGGATTGGGACATACTGACCAATCATTGATCAGATAAGTTGTGTGTTCAGAGCCCCGCCCTTCTCATGACGTCACCCGATCGCTCAGCGCAGCAACCCTACCTTACGTTTTGCTATTTGGTTCCTCTTCCGTTCAAGGAGGCCTTTCTTAGGGCTCGCTGGCTCATTTGAATGACTTCACTTTATGGTAAAAAAGACGGGGCACTCTGAGCGGATGACGGTCCAAACACGAGAACATAAGGTAAGTTTGCTTTGTTGAAGTAGCCGGTTGACGTCATCTGATAGGTGGGGATTGGGATTGACCGACCAATCATTGATCAGATAATTTGTGGGTTCAGAGCCCCGTCCTTCTCATGACATCACCCGGGAGCTTAGAGTAGCAACCCTACCTTATGATGTCCTGTTTGGTTTCTCTTCCGCTCACGGAGGCCTTCCTAGGCTTCGCAGGCTAGAAGACTCCTTATGGTAATAATAATAATAAAAAAAGCTCGGGCAAATGCTGAAATGCGACTCTGAGCAGAAGACGGTCCAAACAGAACATCAGATAGTTTTGGTTTGTTGAAGTACCCGGATGACGTTTTCTGTTAGGTGGGGCTTGGGGCTTACCGACCAATCATTGATCAGATAATTTGTGGGTTCAGAACCCCGCCCTTCTCATAACGTCACTTGGGAGCACAGAGTAGCAACCCTACCTTATGTTGTGCTGTTTAGTTCCTCTTCCGCTCACGGTGGCCTTTTTTGGCCTCGTTGACTCATGCGAAATGACAATTCTTTGTGGTAAAAAAAGCAATAAATGAAGATCAACTCTGAGCGGAAGACGGTCCAAACAGGAGAACATAAGATAGCGTTGCTGCTATGAAGCACCCGGCTGACGTCATCTGATAGGCGGTGCCTGGGCATGACCGACCAATCATTGATCAGATAGTTTGTATATACAAAACCCCGCCCTTATCATGATGTCATGCGGGTCACTCAGAGAAGCAACCCTACCTTATGTTGTGTTGTTTGATTTCCCTTCCGCTCACGGAGGCCTTTCTTGGCCTCGCTGGCTAGAAGACTCCTTATGGTAACAATGATAAATAAAAGCTCGGGCAACTGCTGAAATGCGACTCTAGAAGTCGGTCCAAACAGAACATAAGATAGGGTTGGTTTGTTGAAGTAGCCGGATGACGGGCTTGTAACTGATTGAAGTTGGAAGTAGTGGAGTGTTGGACTTTGCCATTATTAGCCAGTGAACATTTTGATCACTGGGCTAACCACTTCCTCGACCCGTGAACCAAATCCTGCGCATGCGCATTAGAGGCGTGACGTCACAGTTGCCAAGGAAACGGAGACGCCGTGCGAGGCGGTAAAGATGGCAGAGTACGAGAATGTTGATATACTCATGAATTTGGCAGCAAGCCAGATTACAAAAATGACGAACCCCCAACTAAAAACTGCCCTTAACACACTTTTGAGTGCCAAGAGACAAGAAGAGCCTGGAAATTCAATCTTGCTGGAAGAAATAAAAGACCTTCGATAAGAAATACGGGAAATGAAACAAGTCAAGAAAGAAGTGGAGTTGCTAACTACTCGACTGGACGATGCATCCACAATAATCCATGGACAACAACTCTTCCTGGAATCCATGGATAGCAGGGAGAGAGGCCAGAACATCGTAGTCCTCGGTGTGAAGGAAGAAGCTGATGAGATTTGGACGTCGGATGATGAGAAAGTGAAGACAATCCTGGACGCTGCTGGATACACAGAAAATCTTGACATGACTGAATGGGAGATGAAGCGACTCGGCAAGGAGAATGATGAGAAGAAACGGCCAATACTACTGAGAGTAAACAACCAGAGACAGCGTGACAACAGAGCAGCGAAAAACCTGAAAGAAGCTGGAACGACAATGGCAAGAATCTATTTGAAAAAGGATACTCACCCGGCGATTCGAAAAGAACAAGCTCGACTAAGGATGCGAGAGAAGGAAGAGAAAGAGAAACCGTGCAACGCTGCTTCGAACATCAGTTACGACTGGAAGAACAGAGTCCTGCTGAGGGATGGAGTTGTCATCCATCGATTCTCTCCAAAGTTTTTCCAGTAAGATGACAAAATAAGGTAGTGAAAATTTGTTCATGGAACATTGCTGGCTTGAGAGATAAGTTACAAGATAACTTGATCATACATTTTCTTATGAGTTTTGATATTGTATTTCTTTTAGAGGCGAAACAGTACTTTAACGTGACAGTACCAGGGTTTGATGTTTATACCAATGTATCACGAGTAGGTCAGCACCGAGGAGGAGTGGTTATGTTAGTCAAATGTAAACTAACGGACGACATCTTAAACGTGGATACAGACAGTGAGGGGCAAATATGGATAACCATGTCGTGGTGGCCATACCAGAAAATAGGTGGTGTGTATATTCCCCCAAGTGATTCACCATAGTTTAGCTCAGTGCAACACGGAGCCTTGGCGAGCCACACTGTCAGCCCTGGCGACGTCATCATCATGGGTGACTTTAACGGTAGAGTCGGCCAGCCTCACTTGGTTGATGAGGCAGGATGTGTGTATCAGTATGACGGTGTGAAGGACAGGGTGGTGAATAGTCATGGTAAAACTCTTGTTAATATATGTCAGAATAATGATTTGGTAATAGTGAATAACCTTTTGTATGGAAGTGAACATTTCAACGGAAATTTATCCTTTAAACGCCGTGATACATGGCTGTCAGAAATTGGTTTAAGCCTATGAATAGTGACTTGTTTGGATAAAATCAGGGAGTTACAAGTGCACCAAAATGTACGAGGATCAGACCATGTCCCATTATCCATTGCATTGGATATTAATAAAGGAAAAGTGATCTCGGCCAAGGATTTGGTAGAAAGAGCAGATACCTTGGGACGAAGTTATCAGCCCAAGGCACCAGCCTATGTCTATAAACCTAGGAAATCAGCTAGCTATCAGAGAGTTAATCAGGAAGAATTCATAGGAAGATTAAACCAAGTGGAAACCCCTTCTTTGAGGCAGGACAGTGATATCGATGAAGTATTAAATATGGGATATGACATTATTATAGAGGCAGCTACGAGGTGGACGAAAGAAACAGAAAACGCGTCAGGTGACTGGGACGCAGCACAGCCAACATGGTCAAGGATACTGCAGTCACAGGACAATAAGCTGTTGTGGAAATCAATTAATTTGAAAGGATCGTAAGAGGTGGGAAATGAAGAAAGACCGAGTGACTGTAACTTTAAAGAACATGTAGAAAAGCAATTGAACCCAATGGACAGCCCAAGTATCGAGGAGGTGGTACTAGAAAATAGTGTGCCCTACATTCCGGTGCTTGATGTCGACCAGATTACTGAAGTCCATCCCCCCAAGGATTCTTGCCAAGACATTTAACCTATGGATGGCTACGTCCACCCTACCAGAGCCACTGAAGGCCAACCGCACAGTGCTGATACCGAAAGTACCCAATCCCAATGAGCCCAAGGACTATAGGCCAATCACCATCTCTTGTGCCATAGTCCGTCTTCTGCATAAGATCCTTAGCAGCCGCATCTCGAGCCTCATCCAGATCGATGATGCTCAAAAGGCATTCGTCCCTACAGACGGATGTCTTGAGAACCTCACGATCTTGGATGCGATAGTCGGTCGTGCGCGGGCACACACCCACGGTGTGCACCTGGCATTCCTCGACATGGCCAAAGCATTCGATAGTGTTAACCATAGCACTATCGAGCGGGCCATGTCGCGGAAAGGCATCCCAGCCGCTGTCAGGGCATATATCATGTCGTCGTACGACCGAGCCTTCACCCATATTGAAGAAGGCGACGAGATGGCGGGTAAGGTGAACATGACTCGTGGGGTCAAACAGGGTGACCCCCTATTGCCTATCCTTTTCAACCTTGTGATTGACGAGGGAATCACAAGGGTGAAAGAGACCAGCGTGGGAGTGAAATTGGGTGACCAACGAGTATCAGCATTGGCGTTTGCCGATGATCTGGTCCTGGTAGCACAGACGCCCACTGGCCTCCAGAAAGCAATAGATGTAATGGCTGAGACCCTTGCGGGGGGGGGGGGGTGGACTTCATGTTAACCCGGGAAAGTGTCGTAGCCTCAGCATGGAGGTCGACGGCAAACGTAAGACTTGGTACGTCAACGAGCAGAGGACGTTCCAGATCTTAGGCAGCGCTGTCGGTTCCATGAACGCTGAGGACGAGTACAAGTACCTTGGTGTCCTAGTCGGATCTAAGGGGCGGCGAAAATCCTACGGAGCCCTGCTAGAAGAGGGGCTCCTAAACATCACCAGAGCCCCTCTAAAACCTCAGCAAAGGATTGCGATGCTCGTGGGACACTTGGTGCCTAAGCTCATGCATCGACTGGTGCTAGGTGAAGTGTATAAGACGCAACTAGCACGCATGGACAGGCAGGTGCGAGTGGCGGTTCGCCGCTGGCTGCGCCTAGCCTATGACGTGCCTTGCGCTTACTTTCACTCGGCTACAGGAGATGGTGGGCTAGGTATACCGGACTTTGTCTCGACCGTCCGTCTAAATAAACAAGCGCGGTTCGAGAAGTTACTCACCTCGACCGTCCCGGTGATTCATGCGGCAGTCCGGGAGCCTGCAGCGATGAGCAAACTGCAGCGCTGGGCCGGACCCGCATGCATTGCTGGTCGGCAGGCGGGTAACAAGACCGAACGCCTGCACGCATGGAGATCGAACTTAGTCAGTACTGTTGACGGAGCGGCTCTCGCTCCATCTGCTGCCGTGCCTCCGGTTAGCGGTTGGGTCACCGGCGGGAACCGATTTCTGTCCGGTTCGGACTATGTGAAGGCTGTCCAAGTCAGGATAGGCGCACTGCCGACCCCAGCCAGGGCGTCCAGAGGCCGGCCCGAGATCAACGGCCTCTGTGACACCTGTCGTAAACCTGGGACACTTGGACACATCGCTCAGATGTGTCCTCGTTCCCATGGGGGTCGTGTCAGAAGGCACGACAATATCAGTGCCTACTTGGCCGGACGGCTGAGGCAGAGGGGGTACCAGGTGGTCTGCGACCCTCGCATTCCTATTGCAGGGTCCTTTAGGAAGCCGGACATCGTGGCTTCCAAAGGTACAGAGGCCTGGATAATTGATACCCAGGTCTCTGTAGTCCACCTCGCACTCTCAGCTGCACATCAACACAAGTGCAGCTACTACGGCACCCCGGAAGTACTACAGGGCGTACGGGATCTAACCGGCAAAGACACCGTGCATCTAACATCAGCCACAGTCAACTAGCGAGGTGCATGGTGTCATGAGAGTGCGAGTGCTCTCATTGGGCTACGGCTGAAACACCGGGACCTAGAGGTGTGCAGTGTCAAAGCCCTAACCTGGACGCATTCCCTCTACCGAATGTGGTCCAAGAGCACAGGGTAAATAATCGGGCCTGCCTTGAACATCTGGTGTCGGCCGCCGGGCAGGCTAAAGGTCATCTCCCCTTGTTGGCTTAGGGTGTGCGGGACAAGGCTGTTCTCCCGTGGCTCCCGGGCAGGTACCAGTTCCTGAGGGCGGGTTGTCGGGCGGGCGGTGGACGCCTTGGCGGGGTTGCCCATTGCTCCCGACCGACAGGCCGTACTGGAAGGTTGAGCGTTGCTGGGAGGTCATTGTACTTCAGGTTCGGTAAGGTATATCGAACCATCATCTTACTGCCACCTCTCCACTTACTTCTACCTATGCTATCAGCAGTCTGATCTTAATCTTCCTCTTACTGTGTCCATACGACCTTACTTCAATTAAACACTTCTTTCACTATCAACATGTAGAGTAGGTCGCTTACCGACATCCACCCCTTTTGTGTAGTATTTTAACTCTCAAAAGAGAAGCACAAGATATTAGAATGTAGTTAGACCTTCCTGCACGTCCCAATCAACTAATTGGGAAAATATGAAGAGAACCTACAAACAGAAACAAAAGTTATAATGGTATATGTCCTGGGATTGTACAGATTCTCCCTGAGCTATGGTTATCATTCTTTCTGATTCTTTTTAATGTTGTTTTCATGAATATGAAGTATCCAGTCATGTGGTGCTACTCAAAATTAGTGTTCATTTTCAAAACTGGGAACCGAATGCTATGTGACAACATAGAGGGATTTCTATAATGGACACGTTAGCAAAAATTTATGACACACTCATATATAACAGACTACTTTTATGGTGTAACATCAACAATAAGTGCCAGGCTGAAAGCGCAGAAGAAAAGGAGCTGCGTTGAACAAATATTGTCGTTACGATTGCTATGTGACTTCGCAGTATTTAGAAATGTTAAATTATATGTATTGTTTATAGATTTTAGTAAGGCTTACGATAGGGTCCCAAGAAATAAGATGATAGAGGTATTAAAGAGTCATGGATGTGGAAGACGAATGTTATTAGCTATTCAAGCAATGTATAGGTGTACAAAACAACTCTTGAAAACTGCTGCTGTTACCACTACAGTTGGAGTCCGTCAAGGAGCTCCAACTAGCTGTTTACTGTTTATTATATATATAGACCGCTTTGTGAACATGCTGAAGATGGCAGTTGCTGCAAATGGTTTTTTAGGAGGACTGCATGTCTTGCTATTAATGGTGTTATCTTGGCAACCAGTAGAGATACATGTTGAAGGAAACTTCGCGTTTTATGTCAATACTGCGATGAATATGGTATGGTCATTAATGAGAAGAAGACTAAGTTTTTTGTCATTAACGGAGGGAAACAGGATAAAGAAGACTTAGTGATAGGTAACACTAGGGTACAATACACTGAACAATACGTTTATTTAGGAGCGTGGTTTACAGACTCGGGAAAGATGAAGGATGTGATGGCTAAGCATGAGGTACAGAGTGAAGCTATTGTTAACAAGTTTTCCATATTTTGTGCTGCCAATTCACGAATGCCATACATTTGTAAGAAAAAAGTTTTTGATGCAGCTGTCATGTCATCACTTTCATATAGCTCGGAATCATGGCTTACAAATAAAGTAAAAGGCACAGAGAAGAAATATAATGAATTAATCAAGTGCCTGCTAGGGGTAAGGAAGAATACCAGTGTAAATCTATGTTTGGTAGAAATAGGTATACCACCTTTTGATTATATTTTAGAGAAGAAGAAAAAAACATTCCTAATGTCAAATAGTGAAAGAACTGATTATGAAGAACCATTTACCTTTGTTTTTGACCTATGTAGGAACCATAATACGCCTGGATATATAAATTTAACAAGAGCTTTATGGGATGACCAGCCTTCAGATCCTATGGGTAAGATTAGGGACTATGCACAAAATAAAGCACCAACGGCAACCAAGTTAAATACCTATGTTACAGAGCTGAACCCTTCCTTGAATATTCATGATATTTACCTCACAACTAAATATATCCCAGATTATCATCGAGAGTCTCTCACACGAATCAGACTTATGTCTCATAACTTAAGAGTAGAGACAAGCAGATGGAACCGTACACCAGCTCCTCTCAGGACTTGCTACTGTGATAATGTGTCCATACAAACGGAGAACCATGTGCTAATTTCATGCTCCATATCAGAAGATTGCCGACATAGATACCCTATGTTAAACTTTGCTAGTATAGGTGCACTCTTGAGTGAAAAGGTGTTCTTGGTTGAACTGTACAAATATGTACATGAAGTACTAGGGAGGTATAATCATGTAATTGTTCATAGGCCCGCTTGAATGTATATGAATTGGACAAAATATTTGGTGTGTTTAAGTATTACCGATATTATTATGTATGTGCCTTATACAGTTATGTATAATGTAGATGTTCAAATGTTATTTTGTCAATAAACTAAACTAACTAACTGGCGGGGTGGCAACAGGGATGAATAAAGGCAGCAAGTGTAAATTATGTATATGTGTATATATGTATATATCTGAGTATGTATATATATTGTGTACGTTGAAGTAAGTAACTTACCGACCAATCATTGATCAGATAATTTGTGGGTTCAGAACCCCGCCCTTCTCATAACGTCACTCAGGTAGTTCAGAGTAGCAACCCTACCTTATGTTGTGCTGTTTGCTTCCTCCTCCGATCACTGTAGCCTTGTTTGACCTCGCTGGCTTATGTGAAATGACGATGGCTTTATCCTGCTGAAATGCGCCTCTGAGCGCAAGACGGTCCAAAAAGGAAAATATAAGATAGGGTTGCTGTGTTTAAGTACCCTGATGACGTCATCTGATAGGCGGGGCCTGGGCATAACCAATCATTGGACAGATAGTTTGTGGATTACAGAGCTCCACCCTCATGACGTCACCTGTGAGCTCAGAATAGCAACCCTACCTTATGATGTCCTGTTTGGTTTCTCTTCCGCTCACGGTGGCCTTTCTTGGCCTCGTTGGTTCATTCATGTGAATGTTGACTTTTAGTAAACTCGGTCAACTGCTGAAATGCGACTCTCTGCGGAAGACGGTCCAAAAAGGAGAACATAAGATAGGTTTGCTGTGTTGAAGTACCCAGATGACGTCATCTGCTAGGTGGGGCCTGGGCATAAATAATCATTGGTGAGATCGTTTGTGGATTACAGAGATTCGCCCTCCTCATGACGTCACCTGTGAGCTCACAGTTTAAGTACCCGGATGACGTCATCTGATAAGTGGGGCTTGGAACTTATCGACCAATCATTGATCAGATAATTTGTGGGTTCAGAGCCTCGCTCTTCTTATGACGTCATCCGGGAGGTCAGAGTAGCAAGCCTACCTTATGATGTGCTGTTTGGTTTCTCTTGCACTCACGGTGGCATCTCTTGGCCTCGCTGGCTCATTCATGTCAGTGTTGACTCTTTGACAAGTTCAATCAACTGCTGTAACCCAACTCTGAACGGAAGACGGTCATTACAGGAGAACATAAGATAGGGTTGCTGCTTTGGAGTACCCAGTGACGTCATCTGATAGGCGGTGCCTGGGCATGACCGACCAAGAAGAGAAGAGAAAAGAAACATAACAATATAAGGTATTGTTGTTACTCTGAGGTGCCCGGGTGACGTCATGAGAAATGCGGGACTCGGAACCCATAAATCATCTGATCAATGTGTGGTTGGTAAGTTCCAAACTCCACCTATCAGATAACGTCATCCGGCTACTTCAACGCAGCAACCCTACCTTTTGTTCTCCTATTTGGACCGTCGTCCGCCCAGAGTCGCATTTCAGTAGTTGACCGAGCTTATTAAAGAGTCAACATTCACATGAATAAGCCAGCGAGGCCAAGAAAGGCGACGTAAGAGGGAGAGAAACCAAACAGGACATCATAAGGTAGCGTTGCTACTCTGAGCTCCCGGATGACGTCATGAGAAGAGCTGGGCTTTGAACACATAAATTATCTGATCAATTATTGATCGGTAAGTTCCAAACCCCACCTATCACGTGACGTCATCGGAATACTGCAACACACCAAGACTACCTTATGTTCTTTACTGACCGTCTTCCGCCCATAGTCGCATTGCAGCAGTTCACCGAGCTTATTAAAGAGTCGACATTCACATGTATGAGCGAGCCAACGAGGCCAAGAAAGGCCACCGTTAGCGGAAGAGAAACCAAACAGCACATCATAAGGTAGGGTTGCTACTCTGAGCTCCCGGGTGATGTCATGAGAAGGGCGGGGCGCTAAAGACACAAATTATCTGATCAATGATTGGTCGGTCAATCCCAAACCCCACCTATCAGACGACGTCAGCCGACTAGTTCACTGCAGCAACCCTAATTATGTTCTCCTGTTTGTACCGTCTTCCGCCTAGAGTCGCATTTCAGTAGTTCACCGAGCTTATCAAAGAGTCAACATTTCACATGATTGAGCCAGTGAGGCCAAGTAAGGCCACCATGAGCTAAAGAGAAACCAAATAGGACATCATAAGGTAGGGTTGCTACTCTGAGTTCCCGTGTAACGTCATAAGGGTGGAGCTCTGTAATCCACATAGTATGTGTCCAGTGATTGGTTATACCCAGGCCACGCCTATCAGATGACGTCAGCCGGGTACTTAAACGCAGCACGCATAGGGATCTTATGTTCTGTTTCGACCATCTTCTGCTCAGAGTCGCATTTCAGCAGGATAGAGCCGTCGTCATTTTACCTAATCTAGCGAGGCTAAACAAGGCCACCGTGAGCGGAAGAAGAATCAAACAGCACAACATAAGGTAGGGTTGCTACTCTGAGTTACCCGAGTGACGTGATGAGAAGGGCGGCATTTTGTACCTATAAACCATCTGACCAATCGATTGGTCATATCCAAGCCCCACCTATCAGATGACGTCATCCGGATACTTCAACGCAGCAACCCTACCTTATGTTCTCCTATTTGGACCGTCTTCCGCACAAATTCGCATTTCAACAGTTGACTGAGCTTATTAGAGTCAACATTTCCATGAATGAGCCAGCGAGGCAAAGAAAGACGACGTGAGGAGAAGAGAAACCAAACAGGACATCATAAGGTATGGTTGGTACTCTGAGCTCCCTGATGACGTCATGACAAGAGCGGGGCTCTGAACACACAAATTATCTGACCAATTGTTGGTCGGTAAGTTCCAAACCCCACCTATCAGATGACGTCTTCCTGTGTATTTCAACACACTAACCTTACCTTATGTTCTCCTTTTTGGACCGTCTTTCGCCCATAATCGCATTGCAGCAATTGACCGAGCTTATTAAAGAGTCGACATTCACATGAATGGGCCAGTGAGGCCAAGAAAGGCCACCGTGAGCGGAAGAGAAACCAAACAGGACATCATAAGGTAGGGTTGCTACTATCAGTTCCCGGGTGACGTCATGAGGGTGGAGCTCTGTAATCCACACAGTATGTGTCCAAAGATTGGTTATCCCAGGCCCCGCCTATCAGATGACGTCAGCCGGGTACTTCAATGCAGCAACGCTATCTTATATTCTCCTGTTTGGACCGTCTTCCGCTCAGAGTCGCATTTCAGCAGGATAAAGCCACCGTCATTTCACATAATCCAGCGAGGCTAACTAAACAAGGCCACCGTGACTGGAAGAGGAATCAAACAGCACAACATAAGGTAGGGTTGCTACTCTGAGTTGCCCGAGTGACGTCATGAGAAGGGCGGGGTATTGTATATACAAACAATCTGATCAATGATTGGTCGGTCATGCCCAAGAGCCACCTATCATGTGACGTCATCCGGGTACTTCAATGCACCAACCCGACCTTATGTTCTGTTTGGAGCGTCTTCTGCTCAGTGTCGCATTTCAGCATTTGCCCGAGCTTTATTATTATTATTATTGTTATTATTATTACCATAAGGAGTCTTCTAGCCAGCGAGGCCAAGAAAGGCCTCCGTGAGCGGAAGAGAAATCAAACAGCACAATATAAAGTAGGGTTGCTACTCTGAGTTGCCCGAGTGACGCCATGAGAAGAGCGGGATTTTGTACCTATAAGGCATCTGACCAATGATTGGTCATGTCCAAGCCCCACTTATGAAACGACGTCATCCGGCCAGAGTCGTATTTCAGCAGTTAACCGAGCTTATTAAAGAGTCAACATTCACATGAATGAGCCAGCGAGGCCAAGAAAAGGCCACCGTGAGCGGAAGAGAAACCAAACAGCACATCATAAGGTAGGGTTGCTACTCTGAGCTCCCGGGTGATGTCATGAGAAGGGCGAGGCGCTGAACACACAAATCATCTGATCAATGATTGGTCGGTCAATCCCAAACCCCACCTATAAGATGACAGCCGACTACTTCATTGCAGCAACCCTAATAATGTTCTGTTTGGACCGTCTTCCGCCTAGAGTCGCTTTTCAGTAGTTGCCCGAGCTTATCAAACAGTCAACATTCACATGAATGAGCCAGCGAGGCCAAGTAAGGCCACCGTGAGCGGAAGAGAAACCAAACAGGACATTATAAGGTAGGGTTGCTACTCTGAGGTCCCGGGTGACGTCATGAAACGAGCTGGGCTTTGAACACATAAATTATCTGATCAATGATTGGTCGGTAAGTTCCAAACCCCACCTATCATATGACGTTATCCGAATACGTCAACACACCAACCCTACCTTATGTTCTCCTTTTTTGACCGTCTTCCACCAATAATCGCATTGCAGTAGTTGACCGAGCTTATTAAAGAGTCGACATTCACATGTATGAGCGAGCCAACGATGCCAAGAAAGGCCACCGTGAGCGGAAGCGAAACCAAACAGCACATCATAAGGTAGGGTTGCTTCTCTGAGCTCCCGGGTGATGTCATGAGAAGGGCGGGGCTCTGAACCCACAAATTATCTGATCAATGATTGGTCGGTCAATCCCAAACCCCACCTATCAGACGACGTCAGCCGACAACTTCAACTCAGCAACCCTATCTTATGTTCTCCTGTTTGGACCATCTTCCACTCAGAGTCGCACTTTAGCAGGATAAAGCTGCCGTCATTTTACTTAATCTAGCGAGGCTAAACAAGTCCACCGTGAGCGGGAGCGAAACCAAACAGAACATCATAAGGTAGGGTTGTATTTTGAGTTCCCGGGTGACGTCATGAGGGTAGATCTCCGTAATCCACATAGTATGTGTCCAATCATTGGTTATACCCAGGTCCCGCATATCAGATGACGTCAGCCGTGTACTTCAACGCAGCAACCCTATCTTATGTTCTCCTGTTTGAACCGTCTTCCACCCAGAGTCGCATTTCAGTATATGACCGAGCTTATCAAAGAGTCAACATTCACATGATTGAGCCAATGAGGCCAATTAAGGCCACCGTGAGCGGAAGAGAAACCAAACAGGATATCATAAGGTAGTATTGCTTCTCTGAGGTGCCCGGATGACGTCATGAGAGAGGGGGGGTCGGAAACCATAAATTGTCTGATCAATGATTGGTCGGTCAATTCCAATCCCCACCTAACAGATAACGTCATCCGGATACTTCAACGAAGCAACCCTACCTTATGTTCTCCTATTTGGACCGTCTTCCGCCCAGAGTCGCATTTCAGCAGTTGACCGAGCTTATTAAAGAGTCATCATTTACATGAATGAGCCAAGGAGGCCAAGAAAGGCGACGTAAGGAGGAGAGAAACCAAACGGGACATTATAAGGTATGGTTGCTACTCTGAGCTCCCGGATGACGTCATGAGAAGAGCTGGGCTTTGAACACATAAATTGTCTGATCAATGATTGGTCGGTAAGTTGGAAACCCCACCTATCAGATGACGTCATCCGAATACTTCAACAACCAACCCTACCTTATGTTCGTCTTTTTTGACCGTCTTCCGCCCATAGTCTCATTGCAGTAGTTGACCGAGCTTATTAAAGAGTCGACATTCACATGGATAAGCGAGCCAACGAGGCCAAGAAAGGCCACCGTGAGCGGAAGAAAAACCAAACAGTACACCATAAGGTAGGGCTGCTTCTCTGAGCTCCCGGATGATATCATGAAAAGGGCGGGGCTCTCAACCCACAAATTATCTGATCAATGATTGGTCGGTCAATCCCAAACCCCACCCATCAGATGACGTCAGCCGAGAACTTCAATGCAGCAACCCTAATTATGTTCTGTTTGGACCGTCTTCCAACCAGAGTCGAATTTGAGCAGGATAAAGCCGCCGCCAGTTCACATTATCCAGCGAGGCTAACTAAACAAGGCCACCGTGACCGGAAGAGGAACCAAACAGCACAACATAAGGTAGGGTTGCTACTCTGAGTTGCCCGAGTGATATCATGAGAAGGGCGGGATTTTGTACCTATAAGGCATCTGATCAATGATTAGTCATGTCCAAGCCCCACAATATGAAGCAGTAGTTGACCGAGCTTATTAAAGAGTCGACATTCACATGGATGAGCGAGCCAACGATGCCAAGAAAGGCCACCGTGAGCGGAAGAAAAACCAAACAGTACACCATAAGGTAGGGCTGCTTCTCTGAGCTCCCGGATGATATCATGAAAAGGGAGGGGCTCTGAACCCACAAATTATCTGATCAATGGTTGGTCGGTAAGTTCCAAACCCCACCTATCAGATGACGTCTTCCGGGTTCTTCAACACACCAACCCTACTTTATGTTCTCCTTTTTGCACTGTCTTTCGCCCATAATCGCAATTCAGCAGTTGACTGAGCTTATTTAAAGAGTCGACATTCACATGAATGGGCCAGTGAGGCCAAGAAAGGCCACCGCAAGCCTAAGAGAAACCAAACAGGACATCGTAATTAAGGTTCTATTCTGAGTTCCCGGGTGACGTCATAAGGGTGGAGCTCCGTAATTCACATAGTATGTGTCCAATGATTGGTTTTACCCAGGCCACGCCTATCAGATGACGTCAGCCGTGTACTTCAGTGCAGCAACCCTATCTTATGTTCTCCTGTTTGGACCGTCTTCCAACCAGAGTCGCATTTCAGCAGTTGACCGAGCTTATCAAAGAGTCAACATTCACATGATTGAGCCAATGAGGCCAATTAAGGCCACCGTGAGCGGAAGAGAAACCAAACAGGACATCATAAGGTAGGGTTGCTACTCTGAGTTCCCGGGTGACGTCATGAGGTTGGAGCTCTGTAATCCACACAGTATGTGTCCAGTGATTGGTTACCCATTCCCCGCCTGTCAGATGACGTCAGCCAGGTACTTCAACGCAGCAACCCTTCCTATATTCTCCTGTTTAGTCCGTCTTCCGCTCAGAGTCGCATATCAGCAAGATGAAGGCGCCTTCATTTCACATAATCCATCGAGGCCAAACAAGGCTACCGTGAGCGGAAGAGGAATCAAACAGCACATCATAAGGCAGGGATGCTACTCTGAGGTACCCGGGTGACGTCATGAGAAAGGCGGGGTTCGGAACCTACAAATTATCTGATCAATGATTGGTCGGTCAATTCCAATCCCCACCTATCAGATAACTCTCTTAGAGCTGTACCTGGATTATCGCTTGTCTTTATAAAGCCATCTAGCCGAGTAACCCCAAGTGATTTGCAGCTTTAAGCCCTAGCTTCGTTGATTGGGTATCCAGTACGTCCCAAACAACAGCTGAGAGTCGGAAGTGATCCAGCTAGCTTACTGGTATAGTAGGATCACTACTAAAGGGCAATCCCAGGACTGAAGCGCAGCGGCAGTGTCCACCAACTGACTGCAGTCCTCTACTTCCTTCGGGCGGTAGTACTGTGCGACCTGAGTCGGAGCGTCTACCCTTGTCACGGGTTTTCGCTTCGTGGCACCCGTCACGCATAACCCATTCCTCAGAGAATAGCGTGCCAACCACTGTTGGTATGTCGGGTGCCAACTCCAGCCACGTGGGAGCGGATGACGACCGTTCACCCACTTGCCCACATTGTGGGAGGACCTTTGCCAGCTTTCGGGGCCGTAGGGTCCACGAGAGGCAGGCACATGCTGGCTCCTTCCATCAGGAGCTAGCGACTAGGCACGTAGTATCGAAGGCTCGATGGTCCGACGAGGAGGTGGAGCTCCTCGCTAGGGCTGAGGCTGAGATGGCAGCTGGTCCCTTGTTGGTTGCCGGACAGGGCTTGAACCAGCGGTTGCGGGAAATTGTTCCATCTAGGTCTGTTGACTCGATTAAAGGTCTCCGACGCAAAGCGTCATATAAGACCAGGGTTCAGGAGCTGATCTTGAATCTCAATCCGGTACACGAGGACGACGAAGGTGAGGTGACGGATGGGGAGCCAACTATGAGGCGTGTCCCAGCCGCAATTGGAAGCACACCGCGGGGCAACACATCGGAAGATGCCCCGCGGACAGGGATGTCCGTGGGAGCGGATTCCAGTGGTGAGACGTTCATCCCTCCCACGGTTTTAACCGTCCCCGCAGTCCCGCGGGTACCCCAGCAGCCCCAAACAATTGCTTCGTTTGTGGCGGAGACTGTCACATATCTTGACTCTTTAGGACCTGGCCCCGCAACAATATCGTGGGGCGAGGACATCCTAAATGGTGCCATCGACTATTTGCGTCGTGGTGACAGCCTTGCCGCTATCAGGGGAGCCGCAGAGCATGCCACTCATGTGGTAAACTCCTGCCGCTCACCCGACGACCGTCCAAATCGTGCAGGAGGAAATTCAAGACAGCGAGCGAGCTCTGGCCGTGCACGCCAAGCGGAGGAGCTTCCTTTACGAGGAAATAAGCTTAGACGTGAACAATACCGGAGAGTACAGAGACTCTATCATGACAATAGGTCTCTGGCCGCTGGACAAGTCTTGAAAGGTGACTGGGAGGTACCGCCAACTTCGGTTGGGCCAGATCGCCTCATCCCCTTTTGGGGGGCCCTCTTCTCCCGGCCGTCTGAGCCCGATACACGTGCCATAACCGATTATGACCCAGAGAGTGGACAACTAGCAGAGGTTGTCACCGTAGGAGAGGTAGCACATCACCTCAAAGCCACTCGAACATCTGCCCCTGGACCTGACGGGATGTCGACAAGGTTACTGAAGTCCATCCCCCCAAGGATTCTCGCTAAGACATTCAACCTATGGATGGCTACGTCCACCCTACCAGAGCCACTTAAAGCAAATCGCACAGTGCTAATACCTAAAGTCCCCAATCCCACTGAACCAAAGGACTATAGACCTATCACCATCTCATGTGTCATAGTCCGACTGCTACATAAGATCCTTAGCAGCCGCATTACGCGCCTCATCAAGATCGATGATGCTCAAAAGGCATTCGTCCATATAGACGGATGTCTTGAGAACCTCACGATCTTAGATGCGATCGCCGGTCGTGCGCGGGCACACGCCCACGGTGTGCACCTGGCATTCCTCGACATGGCAAAAGCATTCGATAGTGTTTATCATAACACTATCGAGCGGGCCATGTCGCGGAAAGGCATTCCTGCCGCTGTCAGGGCATATGTAATGTCGTCGTACGACCGGGCCTTCACCCATATTGAAGGAAGCGACGATAATGCGGAAAAGGTGAATATGACTCGTGGGGTCAAACAAGGTGATCCCTTATCGCCTATCCTTTTTAACCTTGTGATTGACGAGGGAATCACAAGAGTAAAAGAGACAGGCGTGGGAGTGAAATTGGGTGACCAACGGGTATCAGCACTTGCATTCGCTGATGATCTGGTTCTGGTAGCACAGACGCCCACTGGCCTCCAGAAGGCAATTGATGTCATGGCTGAGACCCTTGCGGGGGGTGGACTTCAAGTCAACCCGGGAAAGTGCCGTACCCTCAGCATGGAAGTCGACGGCAAACGCAAGACTTGGTATGTCAATCAACAGAGGACATTCCAAGTCTTGGGCAGCGCTGTCGGTTCCATGAGTCCTGAGGACGAGTATAAGTACCTCGGCATCTTGGTTGGATCTAAGGGGCGGCGAAAGTCCTACGGCGCCCTGCTAGAAGAGGGGCTCCTAAACATCACCAGAGCCCCTCTAAAACCTCAGCAAAGAGTTGCGTTGCTTGTGGGACACTTGGTGCCCAAGCTCAATCATCGACTGGTGCTAGGTGAAGTCTATAAGACGCAATTAGCACGTATGGACAGGCAGGTGCGAGTGGCAGTACGCCGCTGGCTCCGCCTAGCCCATGACGTGCCTTGCGCATACTTTCACTCGGCTACAGGAGATGGGGGCTTGGGTATACCGGACTTTGTCTCGACCGTCCGTCTGAATAAACAGGCGCGGTTCGAAAAGCTGCTCACCTCGACCGACCCGGTGATTCATGCGGCAGTTCGGGAGCCTGCAGTCATGAGCAAACTGCAGCGCTGGGCCGGACCCGCACGCATTGCTGGTCGTCAGGCGGGCAACAAGTTCGAACGCCTGAACGCATGGAGGTCCAACTTAGTCAGTACTGTTGACGGAGCGGCTCTCGCTCCATCTGCTGCCGTGCCTCAGGTCAGCAGATGGGTTACCAGCGGGAACCGTTTCATGTCCGGTTCTGACTACGTGAAGGCCATCCAAGTCAGGATAGGCGCGCTGCCGACCCCAGCCAGGGCGTCCAGAGGCCGGCCCGAGATCAACGGCCTCTGTGACACCTGTCACAAACCTGGGACACTGGGGCACATCGCTCAGATGTGCCCTCGTACCCATGGGGGTCGTGTCAGACGGCACGACAACATCTGTGCCTATTTGGCCGGACGTTTGAGACAGAGGGGGTACCAAGTGGTCTGTGAGCCTCGCATCCCTATTGCGGGGTCCTTTAGGAAGCCGGACATCGTGGCTTCCAAAGGTACAGAGGCCTGGATAATAGATGCCCAGGTCTCTGGTGTCCACCTCGCACTCTCAACTGCACACAGGCATAAGTGCAGTTATTACGGCACCCCGGAAGTCCTACAGGGCGTACGGGATTTAACCGGCAAAGACACCGTGCACCTGACATCAGCCACTGTCAACTGGCGGGGTGCATGGTGTCAAGAGAGTGCGAGTGCTCTCATTGGGCTAGGGCTGACACACCGGGACCTAGAGGTGTGCAGTGTCAAAGCCCTAACCTGGACGCATTCCCTCTACCGAATGTGGTCCAAGAGCACAGGGTAACATAGTCGGGCCTGCCTCGAACATCTGGTGTCGGCCGTCGGGCAGGTCGAAGGTCTCTCCCCTTTGTGGCATAGGGTGTGCGGGATTAGTCTGTTCTCCCGTGGCTCCCGGGCAGGTACCAGTTCCTGAGGGCGGGTTGTCGGACGGGCGGTGGACGCCTTGGCAGGGTTGCCCTTTGCTCCCGGCCGACAGGCCGTTCTGGAAGGTTGAGCGGTGCTGGGAGGTCACTGTGCTTCAGGTTCGGTAAGGCTATAGTCGAACCATCGTCTTTCTGCCATCTCCCAACTGATTTCCGCCTGTGCTATCAGCAGTTTGATCTTAATCTTCCTCTTCTTCTGTCCATACGATCTTACTTCAATTAAACACTTCCTTCACTATCTACATGTAGTTTTGGTCGCTTACCGACATCCACCCCTTTTGTGTAGTTAACGTTAACGCCAAAAGAGAAGCACAGTTTGTATTAGAATTGTAGTTAGTACTTCCTGCACGGCCCAATTCAACTAATTGGGAATCTATGAAGAAGATAAGGCAAGGATGCTACTCTGAGGTACCCGGGTGACGTCATGAGAAAGGCGAGGTTCGGAACCTACAAATTATCTGATCAATGATTGGTCGGTCAATTCCAATCCCCACCTATCAGATAACGTCATCCGGCTACTTCAACGCAGCAACCCTACTTTATGTTCTCCTGTTTGGACCGTCTTCCGCCCAAGGTCGTATTTCAGCAGTTGACCGAGCTTATCAAAGAGTCAACATTCACATGAATGAGCCAGCGAGGCCAAGAAAGGCGACGTAAGGGGGAGAGAAACCTAACGGGACATCATAAGGTAGGGTTGCTACTCTGAGCTCCCGGGTGACGTCATGAGAAGAGCTGGGCTTTGAACACATAAATTATCTGATCAATGATTGGTCGGTAAGTTCCAAACCCCACCTATCAGATGACGTTATCCGAATACGTCAACGAACCAACCCTACCTTATGTTCTTTTTTGATAGTCTTCCACCAACAGTCGCATTATAGTAGCTGACCGAGTCGACATTCACATGTATGAGCGAGCCAACGAGGCCAAGAAAGGCCACCGTGAGCGGAAGAGAAACCAAACAGCACATCGTAAGGTAGGGTTGCTTCTCTGAGCTCCCGGATGATGTCATGAGAAGGGCGGGGCTCTGAACCCACAAATTATCTGATCAATGATTGGTCGGTCAATCCCAAACCCCACCTATCAGATGAAGTCAGCCGACTACTTCATTGCAGCAACCCTAATTATGTTCTCCTGTTTGGTCCGTCTTCCGCCTAGAGTCGCATTTCAGTAGTTGACCGAGGTTATCAAAGAGTCAACATTCACATGATTGAGCTAGTGAGGCCAAGTAAGGCCACCGTGAGCAGAAGAGAAACCAAACAGGACATCATAAGGTAGGGTTGCTACTCTGAGCTCCCGGGTGACGTCTTGAGAAGAGCTGGGCTTTGAACACATAAATTATCTGATCAATGATTGGTCGGTAAGTTCCAAACCCCACCTATCAGATGACGTTATCCGAATACGTCAAAGCACCAAGCCTACCTTATGTTCTCGTTTTTTGACCGTCTTCCACCCATAGGTGCATTGTAGTAGTTGACCGAGCTTATTAATGAGTCGACATTCACATGTATGAGCGAGCCAACGAGGCCAAGAAAGGCCACCGTGAGCGGAAGAGAAGCCAAACAGCACATCATAAGGTAGGGTTGCTTCTCTGAACTCCCGGATGATGTCATGAAAAGGGCGGGGCTCTGAACCCACAAATCATCTAATTAATGATTGGTCGGTCAATCCCAAACCCCACCTATCAGTTGAGGTCAGCCGACAACTTCAATGCAGCAACCCTAATTATGTTCTGTTTGGACCGTCTTCCACCGAGAGTCGCATTTCAGTAGTTGACCGAGCTTATGAAAGAGTCAACTATCACATGGTTGATCCAGTGAGGCCAAGTAAGGCCACCGTGAGCAGAAGAGAAACCAAACAGGACATCATAAGGTAGGGTTGCTACTCTGAGTTCCCGGGTGACGTCATGAGGGTGGAGCTGTGTAATCCACATAGCATGTGTCCAATGATTGGTTATACCCAGGCCACGCCTATCAGATGAAGTCAGCCGGGTATTTAAACGCATCTCGCCTAGGGATCTTATGTTCTCCTGTTTCGACCATCTTCCGCTCAGAGTCGTACTTTAGCAGGATAAAGTCATTTTACATAATCTAGCGAGGCTAAACAAGGCCACCGTGAGCGGAAGAGGAATCAAACAGCACAACATAAGGTAGGGTTGCTACTTTGAGTTCCCAGAGTGACGTCATGAGAAGGGCGGGATTTTGTACCTATAAACCATTTGACCAATCGATTGGTCATGTCCAAGCCCCACCTATCAGACGACGTCATCCATATACTTCAACGCAGCAACCCACCTTATGTTCTCCTGTTTGGACCGTCTTCCGCACAGAGTCGCATTTCAGCAGTTGACCAAGCTTATCAAAGAGTCAACATTCACATGAATGAGCTAGCGAGGCCAAGAAAGGCGACGTAAGGGGGAGAGAAACCAAACAGGACACCATAAGGTAGGGTTGCTACTCTGAGCTCCCGGGTGACGTCATGAGAAGAGCTGGGGTTTGAGCACATAAATTGTCTGATCAATGATTGGTCGGTAAGTTGCAAACCCCACCTATCAGATGACGTCATCCGAATACTTCAACACACCAACCCTACCTTATGTTCGTTCTAGGGATCTTATGTTCTGTTTCGACCATCTTCCGCTCAGAGTCGCAGTTTAGCAGGATAAAGCCGCCGTCATTTTGCATAATCTAGCGAGGCTAAACAAGGCCACCGTGAGCGGAAGACGAATCAAACAGCACAATATAAGGTACGGTTGCTACTTTGATTTGCCCGAGTGACGTCTTGAGAAGGGCTGGATTTTGTACATATAAACCATCTGACCAATCGATTGGTCATGTCCAAGCCCAACCTATCAGACGACGTCTTCTAAGTACTTCAACGTAGGAACTCTATCTTATGTTGTGTTTAGACCGTCTTCCGCTCAGAGTTGAAATTCAGCAGGATAAAGGTGCCTTCATTTCACATACTCCAGCGAGGCCAAACAAGGCTACCGTGAGCGGAAGAGGAATCAAACAGCACAACATAAGGTAGGGTTGCTACTCTGAGGTACCATGGGGACGTCATGAGAAAGGCGGGGTTCGGAACCCATAAATTATCTGATCAATGTTTGGTCGGTCAATTCCAATCCCCACCTATCAGATGACGTCATCCAGAAACTTCAAAGCAGCGACCCCACCTTATGTTCTCCTATTTGGACCGTCTTCCGCCCAGAGTCGCATTTCAGCAGTTGACCGAGCTTATTAAAGAGTCAACACTCACATGAATGAGCCAACGAGGCCAAGAAAGGCGATGTAAGGGGGAGAGAAACCAAACAGGACATCATAAGGTGGCGTTGCTACTCTGAGCTCCCGGGTGACGTCATGAGAAGAGTTGGGCTTTGAACACATACATTATCTGATCAATGATTGGTCGGTAAGTTCCAAACCCCACCTATCACATGATGTCATCGGAATACTTCAACACACCAACCCTACCTTATGTTCTCCTTTTCTGACCGTCTTCCGCCCATAGTCGCATTGCAGTAGTTGACCAAGCTTATTAAAGAGTCAACATTCACATGTATGAGCGAGCCAACGAGGTCAAGAAAGGCCACCGTGAGCGGAAGAGAAACCAAACAGCACATCATAAGGTATGGTTGCTCCTCTGAGCTCCCGGGAAATGTCATGAGAAGGGCGGGGCGGTAAACACACAAATTATCTGATCAATGATTGGTCGGTCAATCCCAAACCCCACCTATCAGATGACGTCAGCCGACTACTTCATTGCAGAAACCCTAATTATGTTCTCCTGTTTGGACAGTCTTCCGCCCAGAGTCGCATTTCAGTAGTTCACCGAGCTTAAGAAAGAGTCAACATTTCACATGATTGAGCCAGTGAGGCCAAGTAAGGCCACCGTGAGCGGAAGAGAAACTAAATAGGACATCATAAGGTAGGGTTGCTACTCTGAGTTCCCCTGTGACGTCATGAGAAGAGCGGAGCTCTGAACACACATATTATCTCACCAATGGTTGGTCGGTAAGTTCCAAACCCCACCTATCAGATGACTTCTTCCTGTGTATTTCAACACACCAATCTTACCTTATGTTCTCATTTTTGTACCGTCTTTCGCCCATAATCGCATTGCAGAAGTTGACCAAGCTTATTAAAGAGTCGACATTCACATGAATGAGCCAGTGAGGCCAAGAAAGGCCACCGTGAACCTAAGAGAAACCAAACAGGACATCATAAGGAAGGGATGTATTCTGAGTTCCCGGGTGACGTCATGAGGGTGGAGCTCCGTAATACACATAGTATGTGTCCAATGATTGGTTGTACCCTGGCCACGCCTATGAGATGACGTCAGCCTTGTACTTCAACGCAGCAACCCTATCTTATGTTCTCCTGTTTGGACCGTCTTCAGCCCAGAGACGCATTTCAGCAGTTGACCGAGCTTATTAAAGAGTCAACATTCACATGATTGAGCCAATGAGGCGAATTAAGGCTACCGTGAGCGGAAGAGAAACCAAACAGGACATCATAAGGTAGGGTTGCTACTCTGAGGTACCAGGGGGACGTCATGAGAACGGCGGGGTTCGGAACCCATAAATTATCTGATCAATGATTGGTAGGTCAATTCCAATCCCCACCTCTTCTCATGACGTCACCCGGGAGCTCAGAGTAGCAACTCTACCTTATGGTGTGCTGTTTGGTTTCTTTCCTCCTTACGATGCCTTTCTTGGCCTCGCTGGCTCATTCATGTGAATGTTGACTCTTTGATAAGCTCGGTCAACTGCTGAAATGCGACTCTGGGCGGAAGACTGTCCAAATAGGAGAACATAAGGTAGGATTGCTGCGTTGAAGTAGCCGGATGACGTTATCTGATAGGTGGGGATTGGAATCGACCGAACAATCATTGATCAGATAATTTGTGAGTTCGGAACCCCGCCTTTCTCATGAACGTCACCCGGGTACCTCAGAGTAGCAACCCTACCTTATGTTGTGCAGTTTGGTTTCTCTTCCGCTCACGGTAGCTTTGTTTGGCCTCGCTGGATTATGTGATATGAAGGCGCCTTTATCCTGCTAAACAGGAGAACATAAGAGAGGGTTGCTGCGTTGAAGTACCTAGCTGACGTCATCTGATAGGCGGGGCCTGGGTATAACCAATCATTGGACACATACTACGTGGATTACAGAGCTCCACCCTCATGACGTCACCCGGGAACACAGAGTAGGAACCCTACCTTATGATGTCCTGTTTGGTTTCTCTTCCAGTCACGGTGGCCTTACTTGGCCTCTCTGGCTCAATCATGTGAATGTTGACTCTTTGATAAGCTCGGTGAACTACTGAAATGCGACTCTAGGGCGAAAGACGGTCCAAATAGGAGAACATAATTAGGGTTGCTGCAATGAAGTAGTCGGCTGACGTCATCTGATAGGTGGGGCTTGGGATTGACCGACCAATCATTGATCAGATAATTTGTGGGTTCAGAACCCCGCCCTTCTCATGACATCATCCGGGAGCTCAGAGAAGCAACCCTGCCTTATGATGTGCTGTTTGGTTTCTCTTCCGCTCACGGTGGCTTTTCTTCGCCTCGTTGGCTCGCTCATACATGTGAATATCGACTCTTTGATAAGCTCGGTCAACTACTGCAATGCGACTATGGGCGGAAGACGGTCAAAAAAGTAGAACATAAGGTAGGGTTGGTGTATTGAAGTATTCGGATAACGTCATCTGATAGGTGGGGTTTGGAACTTACCGACCAATCATTGATCAGATAATTTATGGGTTCCGAACCCCGCATTTCTCATGACGTCACCCGGGTACCTCATAGTAGCAACCCTACCTTATGTTGTGCTGTTTGATTCCTCTTCCGATCACGGTAGCCTTGTTTGGCCTCGCTGGATTATGTGAAATGAAGGCGCCTTTACCCTGCTGAAATGCGACTCTGAGCGGAGGACGGTCTAAGGAGAACATAAGATAGGGTTGCTGCATTGAAGTACCTGGCTGACGTCATCTGATAGGCGGGGCCTGGGTATAACCAATCATTGGAGAGATACTATGTGGATTACAGAGCTCCACCTTCATGACGTCACCCGGGAACTGAGAGTAGCAACCCTACTTTATATTGTGCTGTTTGATTTCTCTTCCGCTCACGGAGGACTTTCGTGGCCTCGCTGGCTAGAACACTCTTTATGTTAATAATGATAATAATGATAATAATAATAATAATAATAAAGCTCGGGCAAATGCAGAAGACGCTCCAAACAGAACATAAGGTCGGGTTGGTGCATTGAAGTATCCGGATGACGTCATATGATAGGTGGCTCTTCCGCAGGACCGACCAATCATTGATCAGATTGTTTGTATATACAATACCCCGCCCTTTTCATGACGTCACTCGGGCAACTCAGAGTAGCAACCCTACCTTATGTTGTGCTGTTTGGTTCCTCTTCCGGTCACGGTGGCCTTGTTTAGTTAGGCTCGCTGGATTATGTGAAATGAAGGCGCCTTTACCCTGCTGAAATGCGACTCTGAGCGGAGGACGGTCTAAACAGGAGAACATAAGATAGGGTTGCTGCGTTGAAGTTGTCGGCTGACGTCATCTGATAGGTGGGGTTTCGGATTGACCGACCAATCATTGATCAGATAATTTGTAGGTTCAGAGCCCCGCCCTTCTCATGACATCATCCGGGAGCTCAGAGAAGCAACCCTACCTTATGATGTGCTGTTTGGTTTCTCTTCCGCTCACGGTGGCCTTTCTTGGCCTCGTTGGCTCGCTCATACATATGAATGTCGAGTCTTTAATAAGCTCGGTCAACTACTGCAATCCGACCATGGGCAGAAGACGGTCAAAAAATGAGAACATAAGGTAGGGTTGATGTGTTTAAGTATTCGGATGACGTCATCTGATAGGTGGGGTTTGGAACTTACCGACCAATCATTGATCAGATGATTTATGTGTTCAAAGCCCAACTCTTCTCATGACGTCACACGGGAGGTCAGAGTAGCAATCCTACCTTGTGATGTCCTGTTTGGTTGTCTTCCCCTTACGTCGCCTTACTTGGCCTCACTGGCTCATTCATGTGAATGTTGACTCACTCTTTAATAAGCTCGGTCAACTGCTGGAATGCGACTCTGGGCGGAAGACGGTACAAATAGGAGAACATAAGGTGGGTTGCTCTATTGAAGTAGCCGGATGACGTCGTTTCATAGGTGGGGCTTGGACATGACCAATCATTGGTCAGATGCCTTATAGGTACAAAATCCCGCCCTTCTCATGACGTCACTCGGGCAACTCAGAGTAGCGACCCTACTTTATATTGTGCTGTTTGGTTTCCCTTCCGCTCACCGAGGCCTTTCTTGGCCCCGCTGGCTAGAAGACTCCTTATGGTAATAATAATAACAATAATAATAATAATAAAGCTCGGGCAAATGCTGAAATGCAACACCACCTCTACCTTATGTTCTCCTTTTTCGACCGTCTTCCGCACATAATAGTATTGCAGTAGTTGACCGAGCTTATTAAAGAGTCGACATTCACATGAATGAGCCAACGAGGCCACGAAAGGCCACCGTGAGTGGAAGGGCAACCAAAGAGCACATCATAAGGTAGGGTTGCTACTCTGAGCTCCCGGATGATGTCATGAGAAGGGCGGGGCTCTGAACACACAAATTACCTGGTCATCGATTTGTCGGTCAATTCCAATCACCACCTATCAGATGACGTCAGCCGACAACTTCAACACAGCAACCCTATCTTATGTTCTCCTGTTTGGACCGTCTTCCGCTCAGAGTCGCATTTCACTAGGATAAAGGCGCCGTCATTTCACATAATCCAGCGAGGCGAACTAAACAAGGCCACCGTGACCGGAAGAGGAACCAAACAGCACAACATAAGGTAGGGTTGCTACTCTGAGTTGCCCGAGTGACGTCATGAAAAGGGCGGGATTTTGTACCTATAATAGAGCAACCCACCTTATGTTCTCCTATTTGTACCGTCTTCCGCCCAGAGTCGCATTTCATCAGTTGACCGAGCTTATTAAAGAGTAAGTCAACAATATTCACATGAATGAGCCAACGAGGCTAAGAAAAGGCCACCTTGAGCGGAAGAGAAACCAAACAGCACATCATAAGGTAGGGTTGCTACTCTGAGCTCCCGGGTGATGTCATGAGAAGGGCGGGGCGCTGAACACACAAATTATCTGATCAAAGATTGGTCAGTCAATCCCAAACCCCACCTATCAGATGACCTCAGCCGACTACTTTTTACAGCAACCTTAATCATGCTTTCCTGTTTCGACCGTCTTCCCCCCAGAGTCGCATTTCAGTAGTTGAACGAGCTTATCAAAGAGTCAACATTCACATGATTGGGCCAGTGAGGCGAAGTAAGGCCACCGTGAGCGGAAGAGAAAACAAACAGGACATCATAAGGTAGAGTTGCTACCCTGAGTTCCCTGGTGACGTCATGAGGGTGGAGCTCTGTAATCCACATAGTATGTGTCCAATGATTAGTTGTACCCAGGCCCCGCCTATCAGATGTCAGCCAGATACTTCAACGCAGCAACCCTATCTTATGTTCTCCTGTTTAGACCATCTTCCGCTTAGAGTCGCATTTCAGCAGGATAAAGGCGCCTTCATTTCACATAATCCAGCGAGGCCAAACAAGGCTACCGTGAGCGGAAGAGGAATCAAACAACACAACATAAGGTAGGGTTGCTACTCTGAGTTTCCCGAGTGACGTCATGAGAAGGGCTGGGTTTTGTACCTATAAACCATCTGACCAATGATTGGTCATGTCCAGGCCCCACCTATCAGACGACGTCATCCGGATACTTCACGCAGCAACCCTACCTTATGTTCTCCTATCTGGATCGTCTTCCGCCCAAACTCGCATTTCAGCAGTTGACCGAGCTTATCAAAGAGTCAACATTCACATGAATGAGCCAGCGAGGCCAAGAAAGGCGACGTGAGGGGAAGAGAAACCAAACAGGACATCATAAGATAGGGTTGCTACTCTGAGCTCCCGGGTGACGTCATGAGAAGGGCGGGGCTCTGAGCACACAAATTATCTGATCAATGATTGTTCGGTCAATCCCTAACCCCACCTATCAGATGACGTCACCCGGCTACTTCATGGAAGCAACCCTAACTATGTTCTGTTTGGACCGTCTTCCGCCCAGAGTCGCATTTCAGTAGTTGACCGAGCTTATCAAAGAGTCAACATTCACATGATTGAGCCTATGAACCCAAGAAAGGCCACCGTGAGCGGAAGAGAAACCAAACAGCACATCATAAGGTAGGTTTGCTGCTCTGAGGTACCCGGGCTCTGAACCGAGAAATTATCTGATCAATGATTGGTCGGTAAGTCCCAAGCTACACCTATCATATGACGTCATCCAGGTACTTCAACAAACCAAAACTATCTTATGTTCTGTTTGGACCGTCTTCTGCTCAGAGTTGCATTTCAGCATTTGCCCGAGCTTTTTTTATTATTATTATTACCATAAGGAGTCTTCTAGCCAGCGAGGCCTAGAAAGGCCACCTTGAGCGGAAGAGGAATCAAACAACACAACATAAGGTAGGGTTGCTACTCTGAGTTACCCGAATGACGTCATGATAAGGGCAGGGTTTTGTATATACAATCTATCTGATCAATGATTGGTCGGTCATGCCCCAGCGCCACCTATCAGATGACGTCACCGGTTACTTCAACGCAGCAACCCGACCTTATGTTCTGTTTGGACCGTCTTCCGCTCAAAGTGCCCTTTTTTTACCATAAAGTTTCGTCATTCAAATGAGCCAGCGAGGTTAAGAAAGTCTAAGCTACCGGGTGACGTCAAGAGAAGGGCGGGGCTCTGAACCCACAAAATATCTGCCCAAAGATTTGGTTGGTCATGCCCAGGCCCCGCCTATCAGATAACGTCAGCCGGGTACATCATAGCAGCAACCCTATCTTATGTTCTCGTTTTTGGACCGTCTTCCGCTCAGAATCGCATTTCAGCAGGATAAAGCCGTCCTCATATCACATAAGCCAGCGAGATTCAAACAAGAGCACAGTGAACGGAAGAGGAACCGAACAGCACAACATAATGTAGGGTTGCCACTCTGAGCTACCCGAATGAAGTCATGAGAAGGGCGGGGCTCTGAACCCACAAATTATCTGACCCCGTGAGCGAAAGAGGAATCAAACAACACAACATGAGGGGTGAGTTATGACCCACACCGCCGTCGCCAACCTGTGTGCTACACACCACCAGCTGCAACGATGGCCGCTATCCACCCCACCACCTGAATCTCAGCCACAACACCCTGACCCCACACACCACTCCGCCCACAATGAGTAGTATCAACCCCACAGCCAGGCCTCAACCCCCTCTTTACCAAATCATTCTCCCTAACCATCTCACTTTGCATACCACCTCGACCAAAACACCCTATATCTGCCACTCTATCATCAAACACATTCAACAGACCTTCAAAATACTCACTCCATCTCCTTCTCACCTCAGGAACAGATGAAGAAAGGCCACTTCCACTCACATCCATTCTCTAGCTGTCATATGTAATGCACCATAACCACAGCTCCCTATCTGCAGCCAGGCCCCACAGACCTTTCCATGGTTCAATCCATTGACAGCACGTTGACCCCAGTATACCAGAGTGTTCCAATTTACTTCAGTCATAATACTGATAATAATGATAATGATGATTATAATAATGATAATGATAATGATTTTTCTTTTCATACATGGTTGCCTTTTCCCGCTTGGGTGAGGTAGTCTCAAGAACAGATGACAGAGCTGAGCCTCAGAGCAAAAATTCCTCTGAGTTACCCGGATGACGTCATCATAAGGCGGGGTTTTGTATATACAAACTATCTGATCAATGATTGGTCGGTCACTCCCAAGCGCCACTTATCATATGACGTCATTGGAGTACTTCAACGCAGCAACCCTATCTTAAGTTTTCCTGTTTGGACCGTCTTCCACTCAGTCGCATTTCAGCAGGATAAAGCCGTCGTCTTTTCGCATAAGGCCGCGAGGTCAAACAAGGCCACCGTGAGCGGAAGAGGAACTAAACAGCACAACATAAGGTAAGGTTGTTACTCTGAGTTGCCCGAGTGACGTCATGAGAAGGGCGGGATTTTGTACCTATAAACCATCTGACCAATGATTGGTCATGTCCAAGCCCCACCTATCAGACGACGTCATCCGGCTACTTCAACGCAGGATCTCTACCTTATGTTCTCCTATGTGGACCGTCTTCCGCACAGATAATTTGTGGGTTCAGAACCCCGCCCTTCTCATAACGTCACTCAGGTAGTTCAGAGTAGCAACCCTACCTTATGATGTGCTGTTTGCTTCCTCCTCCGATCACTGTGGCCTTGTTTGACCTCGCTGGTTTATGTGAAATGACGATGGCTTTATCCTGCTGAAATGCGCCTCTGAGCGCAAGACGGTCCAAAAAGGAAAACATAAGATAGGGTTGCTGTGTTTAAGTACCCTGATGACGTCATCTGATAGGCGGGGCCTGGGCATAACCAATCATTGGACAGATAGTTTGTGGATTACAGAGCTCCACCCTCATGACGTCACCCGGGAGCTCAGAATAGCAACCCTACCTTACGATGTCCTGTTTGGTTTCTCTTCCGCTCACGGTAGCCTTTCTTGGCCTCGTTGGTTCATTCATGTGAATGTTTACTCTTTAATAAGCTCGGTCAACTGCTGAAATGCGACTCTGAGCGGATGACGGTCCAAACAGGAGAACATAAGGTAGGGTTGCTGCGTTGAAGTAGCCGGTTGACGTCATGTGATAGGTGGGGTTTGGGATTGACCGACCAATCATTGATCAGATGATTTGTGGGTTCAGAGCCTCGCCCTTCTTATGACGTCACCCGGGAGCTCAGAGTAGCAACCTTACCTTATGATGTGATGTTTGGTTTCTCTCCCGCTCACGGTGTTGACTCTTTGACAAGTTCAATCAACTGGTGAAACCCAACTCTGAGTGGATGACGGTCCAAACAGGAGAACATAAGATAGGGTTGCTGCTATGAAGTACCCGGCTGACGTCATCTGATAGGCGGTGTCTGGGCATGACCGACCAAATCTTTGGGCAAATATTTTGTGGGTTCAGAACCCCGCCCTTCTCATGACGTTACCTGATAGCTCAGCGCAGCAACCCTCTATCTTATGTTGTGCTATTTGGTTCCTCTTCCACTCACGGAGGTCTTTCTTAGCCTCGCTGGCTTATTTCAATGACGACACTTTATGGTAAAAAAGAGGCCGTCTGAGTGAAAGACGGTCCAAACAGGAGAACATAAGATAGGGTTGCTGCGTTGAAGTACCCGGATGACGTCATATAAGTGGTGCTTGGGCATGACCGACCAATCATTGATCAGATAGTTTGTATATACAACCCCCACTTGTGATGACGTCATCCGGGTAACTCGGAGGAATTTTTGCTCTGAGGCTCAGCTCCGTCATCTGTTCTTGAGACTACCTCACCCAAGCGGGAAAAGGCAACAAAAGTAGCCGGATGACGTTGTGTGATAGGTGGGGCTTGGACATGACCAATCATTGGTCAGATGGTTTATAGGTACAAAACCCCGCCCTTCTCATGACGTCACTCGGGCAACTCAGAGTAGCAACCTTACCTTATGTTGTGCTGTTTAGTTCCTCTTCCGCTCACGGAGGCCTTTCTTAGGCCTCGCTGGCTCATTTCACTGACGACGGTTTATGGTAAAAAAGACGGGGCAGTCTGAGCGGCTGACGGTCCAAACAGAACATAAGGTAGGGTTGCTGAATTGAAGTACCCGGATGACGTCATATGATAGGTGGCGCTTGGGCATGACCGACCAATCACTGATCAGATAGTTTGTATAAACAAAACCCCGCCCTTCTCATGACGTCATCTGCGTAACTCATAGAAGCAACCTTACCTTATATTGTGCTGTTTGATTCCTCTTCCGCTCACGGAGGCCTTTCTTGGCCTCGCTGGCTAGAAGACTCCTGATGGTAATAATGATAATAAAAAAAACAGGGTCAACTGCTGAAAGCGACTCTGAGCAGGAGACGGTTTAAACAAAACATAAGATAGTTTTGGTTTGTTGAAGTACCTGGATGACGTTTTCTGATAGGTGGGGCTTGGTACTTACCGACCAATCATTGATCAGATAATTTGTGCGTTCAAAACCCCGCCTTTCTCATGACGTCACCCAGGTAGCTCAGAGTAGCAACCCTACCTTATGTTGTGCTGTTTGGTTCCTCTTCCGCTCACGGTGGCCTTGTTTGACCTCGCTGGCCTATGTGATATGACGACGGCTTTATCCTGCTGAAATGCGACTCTGAGCGGAAGACGGACCAAAAAAGAAAACATAAGAAAGGGTTGCTGCGTTGAAGTACCCGGCTGACGTCATCTGATAAGTGGCGCTTGGGCATGACCGACCAATCATTGATCAGATAGTGTGTATATACAAAACCCCGCCCTTATGATGACGTCATCCGGGTAACTCAGAGGAGTTTTTGCTCTGAGGCTCAGCTCTGTCATCTGTTCTTGAGACTACCTCACCCAAGCGGGAAAAGGCAACCATGTATGAAAAGAAAAATCATTATCATTATCATTATTATTATCATCATTATCATTATTATCAGTATTATGACTGAAGTACATTGGAACACTCTGGTATACTGGGGTCAACGTGCTGTCAATGGATTGAACCATGGAAAGGTCTGTGGGGCCTGGCTGCAGATAGGGAGCTGTGGTTTTGGTGCATTACATATGACAGCTAGAGAATGGATGTGAGTGCAAGTGGCCTTTCTTCATCTGTTCCTGATGTGAGAAGGAGATGGAGTGAGTATTTTGAAGGTCTGTTGAATGTGTTTGATGATAGAGTGGCAGATATAGGGTGCTTTGGTCGAGGTGGTGTGCAAAGTGAGATGGTTAGGGAGAATGATTTGGTAAAGAGGGGGTTGAGGCCTGGCTGTGGGGTTGATACTACTCATTGTGGGCGGAGTGGTGTGTGGGGGCAGGGTGTTGTGGCTGAGATTGAGGTGGTGGGGTGGATAGCGGCCATCGTTGCAGCTGGTGGTGTGTAGCACACAGGTTGGCGACGGCGGTGTGGGTCATAACTCACCCCTCATGTTGTGCTGTTTGATTCCTCTTTCGCTCACGGGGTCAGATAATTTGTAGGTTCAGAGCCCCGCCCTTCTCATGACTTCATTCGGGTAGCTCAGAGTGGCAACCCTACATTATGTTGTGCTGTTCGGTTCCTCTTCCGTTCACTGTACTCTTGTTTGAATCTAACTGGCTTATGTGATACGAGGACGGCTTTATCCTGCTGAAATGCGACTATGAGCGGAGGACGGTCCAAAAAGGAAAATATAAATTGGGTTACTGCGTGGAAGTAACCGGCTGTCGTCATCTGATAGACAGGGCCTTGGTATAACCAATCATTGGACAGATACTTTGTGGATTACAGAGCTCCGCCCTCATGACGTCACCCATGAAAGAATAGCAACCCTACCTTATGATGTCCTGTTTGGTTTCTCTTCCGCTCACGGTGGCCTTTCTTGGCCTCGCTGGCTTATGTGAAATGACGACGGCTTTATCCTGCTGAAATGCGACTCTGAGCGGAAGACTTTCCAAAAAGGAAAACATAAGATAGGGTTGCTGCGTTGAAGTACCTGGCTGACGTCATCTAATTGGCGGGGACTGGGTATAACCAATCATTGGACAGATACTTTGTGAATTACAGAGCTCCACCCTCATGACGTCACCCGGGAACTCAGAGTAGCAACCTTATGATATCCTGTTTGGTTTCTCTCCCCCTTACGTCGCCTTTCTTGGCCTCGCTGGCTCATTCATGTGAATGTTGACTCTTTAATAAGCTCGGTCAACTGCTGAAATGCGAGTCTCTGTGGAAGACGGTCCAAAAAGGAGAACATAAGGTAGGGATCCTGCGTTGAAGTAGCCGGATGACGTCATCTGATAGGTGGGGCTTGGACATGACCAATCATTGGTCAGATGGTTTATAGGTACAAAATCCCGCCCTTCTCATGACGTCACTCGGGCAACTCAGAGTAGCAACCTTATCTTATGTTGTGCTGTTTTGTTCCTCTTCCGTTCACGGAGGCCTTTCTTGGCGTCGCCGGCTCATGCGAAATGACAATTGTTTACGGTTGAAAAAAAAAAAAAACACGATCAACTTGGCGAAACCCAACTGTGAGAGGAAGACGGTCCAAACAGGAGAACATAAGGTAGGGTTGCTGCTATGAAGTACTCGGATGACGTCATATGATAAGTGGCGCTTGGGCATTACCGACCAATCATTGATCAGATAGTTTGTATATACAAAACCCCGCCCTTATGATGACGTCATCCGGGTAACTCAGAGGAGTTTTTGCTCTGAGGCTCAGCTCTGTCATCTGTTCTTGAGACTACCTCACCCAAGCGGGAAAAGGCAACCATGTATGAAAAGAAAAATCATTATCATTATCATTATTATAATCATCATTATCATTATTATCAGTATTATGACTGAAGTAAATTGGAACACTCTGGTATACTGGGGTCAACGTGCTGTCAATGGATTGAACCATGGAAAGGTCTGTGGGGCCTGGCTGCAGATAGGGAGCTGTGGTTATGGTGCATTACATATGACAGCTAGAGAATGGATGTGAGTGGAAGTGGCCTTTCTTCATCTGTTCCTGATGTGAGAAGGAGATGGAGTGAGTATTTTGAAGGTCTGTTGAATGTGTGTGATGATAGAGTGGCAGATGTAGGGTGTTTTGGTCGAGGTGGTGTGCAAAGTGAGATGGTTAGGGAGAATGATTTGGTAAAGAGGGGGTTGAGGCCTGGCTGTGGGGTTGATACTACTCATTGTGGGCGGAGTGGTGTGTGGGGGCAGGATGTTGTGGCTGAGATTGAGGTGGTGGGGTGGATAGCGGCCATCGTTGCAGCTGGTGGTGTGTAGCACACAGGTTACCGACGGCGGTGTGGGTCATAACTCACCCCTCATGTTGTGCTGTTTGATTCCTCTTTCCCTGACGGGGTCAGATAATTTGTGGGTTCAGAGCCCCGCCCTTCTCATGACTTCATTCGGGTAGCTCAGAGTGGCAACCCTACATTATGTTGTGCTGTTCGGTTCCTCTTCCGTTCACTGTGCTCTTGTTTGAATCTCGCTGGCTTATGTGATATGAGGACGGCTTTATCCTGCTGAAATGCGACTCTGAGCAGAAGACGGTCCAAAAAGGAAAAAATAAATTGGGTTGCTTCGTTGAAGTACCTGGCTGTCGTCATCTGATAGGTGGGGCTTGGACATGACCAATCATTGGTCAGATGGTTTATAGGTACAAAATCCCGCCCTTCTCATGACGTTACTCGGGCAACTCAGAGTAGCAACCCTACTTTATATTGTGCTGTTTTGTTCCTCTTTCGCTCACAGAGGCCTTTCTTGGCGTCGCCTGCTCATACGAAATGACAATTGTTTACGGTAAAAAAAAAAAAAAAACACGATCAACTGGTGAAACCCAACTCTGGGCGGATGACGGTCCAAACAGGAGAACATAAGATAGGGTTGCTGATATGGATTACCCGGCTGACGTCATCTGATAGGCGGTGCCTGGGCATAACCGACCAATCATTGATCAGATAGTTTTCATATACAAAACCCCGCCTTATGATGACGTCATCCGGGTAACTCAGAGGATTTTTTGCTCTGAGGCTCAGCTCTGTCATCTGTTCTTGAGACTACCTCACCCAAGTGGGAAAAGGCAACCATGTATGAAAAGAAAAATCATTATCATTATCATTATTATAATCATCATTATCATTATTATCAGTATTATGACTGAAGTAAATTAGAACACTCTGGTATACTGGGGTCAACGTGCTGTCAATGGATTGAACCATGGAAAGGTCTGTGGGGCCTGGCTGCAGATAGGGAGCTGTGGTTTTGGTGCATTACATATGACAGTAAGAGAATGGTTGTGAGTGGAAGTGGCCTTTCTTCATCTGTTCCTGATGTGAGAAGGAGATGGAGTGAGTATTTTGAAGGTGTGTTGAATGTGTTTGATGATAGAGTGGCAGATATAGGGTGTTTTGGTCGAGGTGGTGTGCAAAGTGAGATGGTTAGGGAGAATGATTTGGTAAACAGGGGGTTGAGGCCTGGCTGTGGGGTTGATACTACTCATTGTGGGCGGAGTGGTGTGTGGGGGCAGGATGTTGTGGCTGAGATTCAGGTGGTGGGGTGGATAGCGGCCATCGTTGGAGCTGGTGGTGTGTAGCACACAGGTTGGCGACGGCGGTGTAGGTCATAACTCAGCCCTCATGTTGTGCTGTTTGATTCCTCTTTCGCTCACGGGGTCAGATAATTTGTGGGTTCAGAGCCCCGCCCTTCTCATGACTTCATTCGGGTAGCTCAGAGTGGCAACCCTACATTATGTTATGATGTTCGGTTCCTCTTCCGTTCACTGTGCTCTTGTTTGAATCTCGCTGGCTTATGTGATATGAGGACAGCTTTATCCTGCTGAAATGCGACTCTGAGCGGAAGACGGTCCAAAAAGGAAAACATAAATTGGGTTACTGCGTTAAAGTACCCGGCTGTCGTCATCTGATAGACGGGGCCTTGGTATAACCAATCATTGGACAGATACTTTGTGGATTACAGAGCTCCACACTCATAATGTCACCCGGGAACTCAGAGTAGCAACCCTACCTTATGATGTCCTGTTTGGTTTCTCTTCCGCTCACGGTGGCCTTTCTTTGCCTCGCTGGCTCATTCATGTGAATGTTGACTCTAATATGCTCGGTCAACTGCTGAAATGCGAGTCTCTGTGGAAGACGGTCTAAACAGGACAACATAAGGTAGCGTTGCTGCGTTGAAGTAGCCGGATGACGTCATCTGATGGGTGGGGTTTGGGATTGACCGACCAATCATTGATCAGATAATTTGTGGGTTCAGAACCCCGCCCTTCTCATGACATCACCGTGGTACCTCAGAGTAGCAACCCTACCTTATGTTGTGCTCTTTGGTTCCTCTTCCGCTCATGGTGGCCTTGTTTGACCTTGCTGGTTTACGTGAAATGATGACTGCTTTATCCTGCTGAAATACGACTCTGAGCGGATGACGGTACAAAAAGAAAAACATAAGATAGGGTTGCTGTGTTGAAGTACCCAGCTGACGTTATCTGATGGGTGGGGCCTGGGACTCACCGACCAATCATTGATCAGGTAATTTGTGGGTTCAGAACTCCGCCCTTCTCATGACGTCACCCGGTAGCTAAGCATAGGAACCCTTCCTTATGTTTTGCTGTTTGGTTCCTCTTCCGATCGCGGTGGCCTTGTTTGACCTCGCTGGCTTATGTGAAATGACGACGGCTTTATCCTGCTAAAATGCGACTCTGAGCGGAAGACGGTACAAAAAGGAGAACATAAGATAGGGTTGCTGCGTTGAAGTACCCTGATGACGTCATCTGATAGACGGGGTCTACGTACAACCAGTCATTAAACAGATACTTTGTGGATTACAGAGCTCCGGCCCTCATGACGTCACCCGGGAGCTCAGAGTAGCAATCCTACCTTATGATGTCCTGTTTGGTTTCTCCTCCGCTCACGGTGGCCTTTCTTGGCCTCGTTGGCTCATTCATGTGAATGTTGACTCAATCTTTAATAAGCTCGGTCAACTGCTGAAATGCGACTCTGGGCAGAAGACCGTACAAATAGGAGAACACAAGGTTGGTTGCTCTATTGAAGTAGCCGGATGACGTCGTTTCATAGGTGGGGCTTGGACATGACCAATCATTGGTCAGATGCCTTATAGGTACAAAATCCCGCCCTTCTCATGACGTCACTCGGGCAACTCAGAGTAGCAACCCTACTTTATATTGTGTTGTTTGATTTCTCTTCCGCTCACGGAGGCCTTTCTTAGCCTCGCTGGCTAGAAGACTCCTTATGGTAATAATAATAACAATAATAATAATAATAAAGCTCGGGCAAATGCTGAAATGCGATACTGAGCAGAAGACGCTCCAAACAGAACATAAGGATGACGTCACATCTTGGCTCTTGGGCATGACCGACCAATCATTGATCAGATTGTTTGTATATACAATACCCCGCCTTCTCATGACGTCACTCGGGCAACTCAGAGTAGCAACCCTACCTTATGTTGTGCTGTTTGGTTCCTCTTCCGGTCACGGTGGCCTTGTTTAGTTAGCCTCGCTGGATTATGTGAAATGACGGCGGCTTTATCCTGCTGAAATGAGACTCTATGCGGAAGACGGTCCAAACAGGAGAACATAAGATAGGGTTGCTGCGTTGAAGTTGTCGGCAGACGTCATCTGATAGGTGGGGTTTGGGATTGACCGACCAATCATTGATCAGATGATTTGTGTGTTCAGCGCCCCGCACTTCTCATGACATGACCCGGGAGCTCAGAGTAGCAACCCTACCTTATGATGTGCTGTTTGGTTTCTATTCCACTCACGGTGGCCTTTCTTGGCCTCGTTGGCTCATTCATGTGAATCTTGAGTCACTCTTTAATAAGCTCGGTCAGCTCCTGAAATGCGACTCTGGGCAGAAGACCGTACAAATAGGAGAACACAAGGTTGGTTGCTCTATTAAAGTAGCTGGATGACGTCGTCTGGTAGGTGGGGCTTGGACATGACCAATGATTGGTCAGATGCCTTATAGGTACAAAACCCCGCCTTTCTCATGACGTCACTCGGGGAACTCAGAGTAGCAACCCTACCTTATGTTGTGCTGTTTGGTTCCTCTTCCGGTCACGGTGGCCTTGTTTAGTTAGCCTCGCTGGATTATGTGAAATGACGGAGGCTTTATCCTGCTGAAATGCGACCTGAGCGGAAGAAGGTCCAAACAGAACATAAGATAGGGTTGCTGCGTTGAAGTACACGGCTGACGTCATCTCATAGGCATGGCCTTGGTATAACAAATCATTGGACACATACTATGTGGATTACGGAGCTCCACCCTTATGACGTCACCCGGGACCTCAGAATACAACCCTACCGTATGACGTTCTGTTTGGTTTCTCTTAGGCTCAAGGTGGCCTTTTTTTGCCTCACTGGCACATTAATGTGAATGTCGACTCTTTAATAAGCTCGGTCAACTACTGCAATGCGATTATGGGCGAAAGACGGTCGAAAAAGGAGAACATAAGGTAGGGTTGGTGTGTTGAAGTACCCGGAAGACTTCATCTGATAGGTGGGGTTTGGAACTTACCGACCAACCATTGATCAGATAATTTGTGTGTTCAGAGACCCACTCTTCTCATGACGTCACACGGGAGGTAAGAGTAGCAACCCTACCTTATGGTGTCCTGTTTGGTTTTTCTTCCCATCACGTCGTCTTTGTTTGCCTCGCTGGCTCATTCGTGGAAATGTTGACTCTTTAATAAGCTCGGTCAACTGCTGAAATGCGAATTGTGGCGGAAGACAGTCCAAATAGGAGAACATAAGGTAGGGTTGCTGAGTTGAATTATCCGGATGACGTCATCTGATAGGTGGGGCTTGGACATGACCAATCATTGGTCAGATGCCTTATAGGTACAAAATCCCGCCTTTCTCATGACGTCACTCGGGCAACTCAAAGTAGCAACCTTACCTTATGTTGTGCTGTTTGATTCCTCTTCCGCTCACAGTGGCCTTGTTTAGCCTCGCTAGATTATGTAAACTGACGGCGGCTTTATCCTGCTAAAATGCGACTGAGCGGATGATGGTCGAAACAGGAGTACATAAGATCCCTAGGGTTGCTGTGTTTAAATACCCGGCTGACGTCATCTGATAGGCGGGGCCTGGGTATAACCAATCATTGGACACATACTATGTGGATTACAGAGCTCTACCCTCATGACGTCACCCGGGAACTGAGAGTAGCACCCCTAACTTATGATGTCCTGTTTGGTTTCTCTTCCGCTCACGTTGGCCTTACTTGGCCTCACTGGCTCAATCATGTGAATGTTGACTCTTTAATAAGCTCGGTCAACTACTCAAATGCGACTCTGAGCGGAAGACGGTCCAAACAGGAGAACATAATTAGGGTTGCTCCAATGAAGTAGCTGGCTGACGTCATCTGATAGGTGGAGTTTGGGATTGACCGACCAATCATTGATCAGATAATTTATGTGTTCAGCGCCCCGCCCTTCTCATGACATCACCCGGGAGCTCAAAGTAGCAACCCTACCTTATGATGTGCTGTTTGGTTTCACTTGCGCTCACGGTGGCCTTTTCTTCGCCTCGTTGGCTAATTCATGTGAATGTTGACTCACTCTTTAATAAGCTCGGTCAACTGCTGAAATGCGACTGTGTGCGGAAGACGGTCCACATAGGAGAACATAAGGTGGGTTGCTCTATTAAAGTAGCCAGATGACGCCTTTTCATAGATGGGGTTTGGACATGACCAATCATTGGTCAGATGCCTTATAGATACAACATCCCGACCTTCTCATGACGTCATTCGGGCAACTCAGAGTAGCAACCCTACCTTATGATGTCCTGTTTGATTTCTCTTCCGCTCACGGAGGCCTTTCTTGGCCTCGCTGGCTAGAAGACTCCTTATGGTAATAATAATAACAATAATAATAATAATAAAGCTCGGGCAAATGCTGAAATGCGACACTGAGCAGAAGACGCTCCAAACAGAACATAAAGTCGTGTTGGTTCATTGAAGTACCCGGATGACGTCATATGATAGGTGGCGCTTGTACATGACCGACCAATCATTGATCAGATTGTTTGTATATACAACAGCCCGCCCTTCTCATGACGTCACTCGGACAACTCAGAGTAGCAACCCTACCTTATGTTGTGCTGTTTGGTTCCTCTTCCGGTCACGGTGGCCTTGTTTAGTTAGCCTCGCTGGATTATGTGAAATGACGGCGGCTTTATTCTGCTGAAATGAGACTCTGAGCGGAAGACGGTCTAATCAGGAGAACATAAGATAGGGTTGCTGTGTTGAAGTTGTCGGCTGACGTCATCTATTGGATGGGGTTTGGAATTGACCGACCAATCATTGATCAGATAATTTGTGGGTTCCGAGCCCCGCCCTTCTCATGACGTCACCCGGGAGCTCAGAGTAGCAACCCTACCTTATGATGTGCTGTTTGATTCCTCTTCCGCTCACGGTAGCCTTGTTTGGCCTCCCTGGATTATGTGAAATGACGGCGGCTTTATTCTGCTGAAATGCGACTCTGAGCGGAAGACGGTCTAATCAGGAGAACATAAGATAGGGTTGCTGATAGGTGGGGACTGGGTATAACTAATCATTGAACACATACTATGTGGATTACAGAGCTCCACCCTCATGACGTCACCCGGGAACTCAGAGTAGCAACCCAACCTTATAATGTCTTGTTTTGTTTCTCTCCCCCTTACGTCGCCTTTCTTGGCCTCACTGGTTCATTCATGTAAATGTTAACTCTTTAATAAGCTCGGTCAACTGCTAAAATGCGACTCTGGGTTTGAAGACGGTCCAAATAGGAGAACATAAGTTAGGGTTGCTGCGTTGAAGTAGCCGGATGACGTCATCAGGTGGGGATTGGAATGACCGACCAATCATTGATCAGGTAATTTGTGGGTTCAGAACTCCGCTCTTCTCATGACGTCACCCGGGAGCTCAGAGTAGGAACCCTACCTTATGATTTCCTGTTTGGTTACTCTTCCCCTCACGTCGCCTTTCTTATCCTCGCTGGCTCATTCATATGAATGTTGACTCTTTGATGATCTCGGTCAACTGCTGAAATGCGACTCTGAGCGGAAAACGGTCCACATAGGAGAACATAAGGTAGGGTTGCTGCGTCGAAGTATCCGGATGACGTCATCTGATAGGTGGGGCTTGGACATGACCAATCATTGGTCAGATGGTTTATAGGTACAAAACCCCGCGCTTCTCATGACGTCACCCGGGTACCTCAGAGTAGCAACCGTACCTTATGTTGTGCTGTTTGGTTTCTCTTCCGCTCACGGTGGCCTTTCTTACCCTCGCTGGCTCATTCATGTGAATGTCGACTCTTTAATAAGCTCGGTCAACTGCTGAAATGCGACTATGTGCGGAAGACGGTCCAAATAGGAGAACTTAAGGTAGGGGTGGTGTCGAATTTCAGCATTTGCCCGAGCTTTGATATTATTATTATTGTTATTATTACCATAAGAAGTCTTCTAGCCAGCGAGGCCAAGAAAGGCCTCGTGAGCGGAAGAGAAATCAAACAGCACAATATAAAGTAGGGTTGCTACTCTGAGTTGCCCATGTGACGTCATGAGAAGGGCGGGATTTTGTACCTATAAACCATCTGACCAATGATTGGTCATGTCCAAGCCCCACCTATGAAACGACGTCATCCGGCTACTTCAATAGAGCAACCCACCTTATGTTCTCCTATTTGTACCGTCTTCCGCCCAGAGTCGCATTTCAGCAGTTGACCGAGCCTATTAAAGAGTGAGTCAACATTCACATGAATGAGCCAACGAGTCCAAGAAAGGCCACCGTGAGCGGAAGAGAAACCAAACAGGACATCATAAGGTAGGGTTGCTACTCTGACCTCCCGGGTGACGTCATGAGAAGAGCTGGGCTTTGAACACATAAATTATCTGATCAATGATTGGTCGGTAAGTTCCAAACCCCACCTATAGATGACGTCATCCGAATACTTCAACACACCAACCCTACCTTATGTTCTCCTTTCTTAACCGTCTTCCGCCCATAGTCGCATTGCAGTAGTTGACCGAGCTTATTAAAGAGTCGACATCCACATGTATGAACGAGCCAACGAGGCCAAGAAAGGCCACCGTGACCGGAAGAGAAACCAAACAGGACATCATAAGGTAGGGTTGCTTCTCTGAGCTCCCGGATGACGTCATGAGAAGGGCGGGGCTCTGAACCCACAAATTATCTGATCAATGATTGGTCGGTCAATCCCAAACCCCGACCAACAGATAACGTCAGCCGACAACTTCAACGCAGCAACCCTATCTTATGTGCACCTGTATGGACCGTCTTCCGCTCAGAGTCGCATTTCTGCAGGATAAAGCCGCCGTCATTTCACATAATCCAGCGAGGCTAACTAAACAAGGCCACCGTGACCGGAAGAGGAACCAAACAGCACAACATAAGGTAGGGTTGCTACTCTGAGTTGCCCGAGTGACTCATGAGAAGGTCGGGGTATTGTATATACAAACAATCTGATCAATGATTGGTCGGTCATGCCCAAGAGCCACCTATCATGTCACGTCATCCGGGTACTTCAATGCACCAACCCGACCTTACGTTCAGTTTGGAGCGTCTTCTGCTCAGTGTCACATTTCAGTATTTGCCCGAACTTTATTATTATCATAATTGTTATTATTATTACAATAAGGAGTCTTCTAGCCAGCGAGGCCAAGAAAGGCCTCCGTGAGCGGAAGAGAAATCAAACAGCACAATATAAAGTAGGGTTGCTACTCTGAGTTGCCCGAGTGACGTCATGAGAAGGGCGGGATTTTGTACCTATAAGGCATTTAACCAATGATTGGTCATGTCCAAGCCCCACCTATGAAACGACGTCATCCGGCGACTTCAATAGAGAAACCCACTTTATGTTCTCCTATTTTTGCCGTCTTCTGCCCAGAGTCGCATTTCAGCAGTTGACCGAGCTTATTAAAGAGTGAGTCAACATTCACGGGAATGAGCCAATGAGGCCAATTAAGGCCACCGTGAGCGGAAGAGAAACCAAACAGCACATCATAATGTGGGGTTGCTACTCTGAGGTACCCGGGTGAGGTCATGAGAAAGGCGGGGTTCAGAACCCATAAATTATCTGATCAATGATTGGTCGGTCAATTCCAATCCCCACCTATCAGATAACGTCATCCGGCTACTTCAACGTAGCAACCCTACCTTATGTTCTCCTATTTGGAACGTCTTCTTCCCAGAGTCGCATTTCAGCAGTTGACCGAGCTTATTAAAGAGTCATCATTCACATGAATGAGCCAGCGAGGCCAAGAAAGGCGACATAAGGGGGAAAGAAATCAAACAGGACATCATAAGGTAGGGTTGCTACTCTGAGCTCCCGGGTGACGTCATGAGAAGAGCTGGGCTTTCAACACAAATTATCTGATCAATGATTGGTCGGTAAGTTCCAAACCCCACTTACCAGATGACGTCATCCGAATACTTCAACACACCAACCCTACTTTATGTTCTTTTTTTGACCGTCTTCCGCCCATGGTCGCATTGCAGTAGTTGACCGAACTTATTAAAGAGTCGACATTCACATGTATGAGCGAGCCAGCGAGGCTAAGAAAGGCGACCGTGAACGGATGAGAAACCAAACAGGACATCATAAGGTAGGGTTGCTTCTCTGAGCTCCCGGATGATGTCATGAGAAGGGCGGGGCTCTGAACACACAAATTATCTGATCAATGATTGGTCGGTCAATCCCAAACCCCACCTATCAGATGACGTCAGCCGACAACTTAAACGCAGCAACCCTACCTTATGTTCTCCTGTTTGGACCGTCTTCCGCTCAGAGTCGCATTTCAGCAGGATAAAGCCACCGTCATTTCACATAATCCAGCGAGGCTAACTAAACAAGGCCACCGTGACCGGAAGAGAAACCAAACAGCACATCATAAGGTAGGGTTGCTACTCTGAGCTCCCGGATGATGTCATGAGAAGGGCGGGGCTCTGAACCCACAAATTATCTGATCAATGATTGGTCGGTAAGTTACTTCAACGTACACAACATATATATACATACACAGATATATACATATATACACATATACATAATTTATACTTGCTGCCTTTATTCATTCCTGTTGCCACCCCGCCAGTTAGTTAGTTTAGTTTATTGACAAAATAACATTTGAACATCTACATCATATATAACTGTATAAGGCACATACATAATAATATAGGTAATACTTAAACACACCAAATATTTTGTCCAATTAATATACAATCAAGCGGGCCTATGAATAATTACATGATTATACCTCCCTAGTACTTCATGTACATATTTGCACAGTTCAGCCAAGAACACCTTTTCACTCAAGAGTGCACCTATACTAGCAAAGTTTAACATAGGGTATCTATGTCGGCAATCTTCTGATATGGAGCATGAAATTAGCACATGGTTCTCCGTTTGTATGGACACATTATCACAGTAGCAAGTCCTGAGAGGAGCTGGTGTACGGTTCCATATGCCTGTCTCTACTCTTAAGTTATGAGACATAAGTCTGATTCGTGTGAGAGACTCTCGATGATAATCTGGGATATATTTAGTTGTGAGATAAATATCATGAATATTCAAGGAAGGGTTCAGCTCTGTAACATAGGTATTTAACTTGGTTGCTGTTGGTGCTTTATTTTGTACATAGTCCCTAATCTTACCCATAGGATGGTCATCCCATAAAACTCTGGTTAAATTTATATATCCAGGCGTATTATGGTTCCTACATAGGTCAAAAACAAAGGTAAATGGTTCTTCATAATCAGTTCTTTCACTATTTGACATTAGGAATGTTCTTTTCTTCTTCTCTAAAATGTAATCAAAAGGTGGTATACCTGTTTTTACAAACCATAGATTTACACTGGTATTCTTCCTTACCCCTAGCAGGCACTTAATTAATTTATTATATTGCTACTCTATGCCTTTTACATTATTTATAAGCCATGATTCCGAGCTATATGAAAGTGACGACATGACAGCTGCATCAAAAACTTTTTTCTTACAAATGTATGGCATTCGTGAATTGGCTGCACAAAATATGGAAAACTTGTTAACAATAGCTTCACTCTGTACTTCATGCTTAGCCATCACATCCTTCATCTTTCCCGAGTCTGTAAACCACACTCCTAAATAAACGTATTGTTCAGTGTATTGTACCCTAGTGTTACCTATCACTAAGTCTTCTTTATCCTGTCTCCCTCCGTTAATGACAAAAAACTTAGTCTTCTTCTCATTAATGACCATACCATATTCATCGCAGTATTGACATAAAACGCGAAGTTTCCTTCAACATGTATCTCTACTGGTGGCCAAGATAACACCATTAATAGCAAGACATGCAGTCCTCCTAAAAAACCATTTGCAGCAACTGCCATTTTCAGCATGTTCACAAAGCGGTCTATATATATAATAAACAGTAAACAGCTAGTTGGAGCTCCTTGACGGACTCCAACTGTAGTGGTAACAGCAGCAGTTTTCAAGAGATGTTTTGTACACCTATACATTGCTTGAATAGCTAATAACATTCGTCTTCCACATCCATGACTCTTTAATACCTCTATCATCTTATTTCTTGGGACCCTATCGTAAGCCTTACTAAAATCTATAAACAATACATATAATTTAACATTTCTAAATACTGCGAAGTCACATAGCAATCGTAACGACAATATTTGTTCAACGCAGCTCCTTTTCTTCTGAGCTCCAGCCTAGCACTTATTGTTGATGTTACACCATAAAAGTAGTCTGTTATATATTAGTGTGTCATAAATTTTTGCTAACGTGTCCATTATAGAAATCCCTCTATAGTTGTCACATACCATTCGGTTCCCAGTTTTGAAAATGAACACTAATTTTGAGTAGCACCACATGACTGGATACTTCATATTCATGAAAACAACATTAAAAAGAATCAGAAAGAATGATAACCATAGCTCAGGGAGCATCTGTACAATCCCTGGACATATACCATTATAACTTTTGTTTTTGTTTATAGGTTCTCTTCATATTTTCCCAATTAGTTGATTGGGACGTGCAGGAAGGTCTAACTACATTCTAATATCTTGTGCTTCTCTTTTGAAAGAAAAAATACTACACAAAAGGGGTGGATGTCGGTAAGCGACCTACTCTACATGTTGATAGTGAAAGAAGTGTTTAATTGAAGTAAGGTCGTATGGACACAGTAAGAGGAAGATTAAGATCAGACTGCTGATAGCATAGGTAGAAGTAATTGGAGAGGTGGCAGTAAGATGATGGTTCGATATACCTTACCGAACCTGAAGCACAATGACCTCCCAGCACCGCTCAACCTTCCAGTACGGCCTGTCGGTCGGGAGCAATGGGCAACCCCGCCAAGGCGTCCACCGCCCGCTTGACAACCCGCCCTCAGGAACTGGTACCTGTGCGATGTGTCCAAGTGTCCCAGGTTTACGACAGGTGTCACAGAGGCCGTTGATCTCGGGCCGGCCCCTGGACGCCCTGGCTGGGTCGGAAGCGCGCCTATCCTGACTTGGACGGCCTTCACATAGTCCGAAGCGGACAGAAATCGGTTCCCGCTGGTGACCCATCTGCTAACCTGAGGCACGGCAGCAGATGGAGCGAGAGCCGCTCCGTCAACAGTACTGACTAAGTTTGACCTCCATGCGTGCAGGCGTTCGGTCTTGTTACCCGCCTGCCGACCAGCAATGCATGCGGGTCCGGCCCAGCGCTGCAGTTTGCTCATTACTGCAGGCTCCCGGACTGCCGCATGAATCACCGGGTCGGTCGAGGTGAGTAACTTCTCGAACCGCGCTTGTTTATTTAGACGAACGGTTGAGACAAAGTCCGGTATACCCAAACCACCATCTCTTGCCGAGTGAAAGTAAGCGCAAGGCACGTCATGGGCTAGGCGTAGCCAGCGGCGAACCGCCACTCGCACCTGCCTGTCCATGAGTGCTAGTTGCGTCTTATAAACTTCACCTAGCACCAGTCGATGCATGAGCTTAGGCACCAAGTGTCCCACGAGCATCGCAATCCTTTGCTGAGGTTTTAGAGGGGCTCTGGTGATGTTTAGGAGCCCCTCTTCTAGCAGGGCACCGTAGGATTTTCGCCGCCCCTTAGATCCGACTAGGACGCTAAGGTACTTGTACTCGTCATCAGCTTTCATGGAACCGACAGCGCTGCCTAAGACTTGGAACGTCCTCTGTTCGTTGACGTACCAAGTCTTACGTTTGCCGTCGACCTCCATGCTGAGGGTACGACACTTTCCCGGGTTAACATGAAGTCCACCCCCCCCCCCCCACCGTAAGGGTCTCAGCCATTACATCTATTGCCTTCTGGAGGCCAGTGGGCGTCTGTGCTACCAGGACCAGATCATCGGCAAACGCCAATGCTGATACTCGTTGGTCACCCAATTTCACTCCCACGCTGGTCTCTTTCACCCTTGTGATTCCCTCGTCAATCACAAGGTTGAAAAGGATAGGCAATAGGGGGTCACCCTGTTTGACCCCACGAGTCATGTTCACCTTACCCGCCATCTCGTCGCTTCCTTCAATATGGGTGAAGGCTCGGTCGTACGACGACATGATATATGCCCTGACAGCGGCTGGGATGCCTTTCCGCGACATGGCCCGCTCGATAGTGCTATGGTTAACACTATTGAATGCTTTGGCCATGTCGAGGAATGCCAGGTGCACACAGTGGGCGTGTGCCCGCGCACGACCGACGATCGCATTCAAGATCGTGAAGTTCTCAAGACATTCGTCTGTAGGGACGAATGCCTTTTGAGCATCATTGATCTGGATGAGGCTCGAGATGCGGCTGCTGAGGATCTTATGCAGAAGACGGACTATGGCACAAGAGATGGTGATTGGCCTATAGTCCTTGGGCTCAGTCGGATTGGGTACTTTCGGTATCAGCACTGTGCGGTTGGCCTTCAGTGGTTCTGGTAGGGTGGACGTAGCCATCCATAGGTTAAATGTCTTGGCAAGAATCCTTGGGGGGATGGACTTCAGTAATCTGGTCGACATCAAGCACCGGAATGTAGGGCACACTATTTTCTAGTACCACCTCCTCGATACTTGGGCTGTCCATTGGGTTCAATAGCTTTTCTACATGTTCTTTAAAGTTACAGTCACTCGGTCTTTCTTCATTTCCCACCTCTAACGATCCTTTCCAATTAATTGATTTCCACAACAGGTTATTGTCCTGTGACTGCAGTATCCTTGACCATGTTGGCTGTGCTGCGTCCCAGTCACCTGACGCGTTTTCTGTTTCTCTCGTCCACCTCGTAGCTGCCTCTATAATAATGTCATATCCCATATTTAAGACTTCATCGATATCACTGTCCTGCCTCAAAGTAGGGGTTTCCACTTGGTTTAATCTTCCTATGAATTCTTCCTGATTAACTCTCTGATAGCTAGCTGATTTCCTAGGTTTATAGACAGAGGCTGGTGCCTTGGGCTGATAACTTCGTCCCAAGGTATCTGCTCTTTCTACCAAATCCTTGGCCGAGATCACTTTTCCTTTATTAATATCCAAGGCAATGGATAATGGTGCATGGTCTGATCCTCGTACATTTTGGTGCATTAGTAACTCCCTGATCTTATCTAAACAAGTCACTTTACATAGGCTTAAATCAATATCTGACAACCATGTATCACGGCGTTTAAAGGATAAATTTCCGTTGAAATGTTCACTTCCATACTAAAGGTTATTCACTATTACCAAATCATTATTCTGACATATATTAACAAGAGTTTTACCATGACTATTCACCACCCTGTCCTTCACACCGTCATACTGATACACACATCCTGCCTCATCAACCAAGTGAGGCTGGCCGACTCTACCGTTAAAGTCACCCATGATGATGACGTCACCAGGGCTGACAGTGTGGCTCGCCAAGGCTCCGTGTTGCACTGAGCTAAACTATGGTGAATCACTTGGGGGAATATACACACCACCTATTTTCTGGTATGGCCACCACGACATGGTTATCCATATTTGCCCCTCACTGTCTGTATCCACGTTTAAGATATCGTCCGTTAGTTTACATTTGACTAACATAACCACTCCTCCTCGGTGCTGACCTACTCGTGATACATTGGTATAAACATCAAACCCTGGTACTGTCACGTTAAAGTACTGTTTCGCCTCTAAAAGAAATACAATATCAAAACTCATAAGAAAATGTATGATCTTGTAACTTATCTCTCAAGCCAGCAATATTCCATGAACAAAGTTTCACTACCTTATTTTGTCGTCTTACTGGAAAAACTTTGGAGAGAATCGATGGATGACAACTCCATCCCTCAGCAGGACTCTGTTCTTCCAGTCGTAACTGATGTTCGAAGCAGCGTTGCACGGTTTCTCTTCCTCTTCCTTCTCTCGCATCCTTAGTTCAGCTTGTTCTTTTCGAATCGCCGGGTGAGTATCCTTTTTCAAATAGATTCTTGCCATTGTTGTTCCAGCTTCTTTCAGGTGTTTCGCTGCTCTCAGGATGTTGTCACGCTGTCTCTGGTTGTTTACTCTCAGTAGTATTGGCCGTTTCTTCTCATCATTCTCCTTGCCGAGTCGCTTCATCTCCCATTCAGTCATGTCAAGATTTTCTGTGTATCCAGTAGCGTCCAGGATTGTCTTCACTTTCTCATCATCCGACGTCCCCATCTGATCAGCTTCTTCCTTCACACCGAGGACTACGATGTTCTGGCCTCTCTCCCTGCTATCCATGGATTCCAGGAAGAGTTGTTGTCCATGGATTATTGTGTATGCGTCGTGTAGTTAGCAACTCCACTTCTTGACATGTTTCATTTCCCGTATTTCTTATCGAAGGTCTTTTATTTCTTCCAGCAAGATTGAGTTTCCAGGCTCTTCTTGTCTCTTGGCACTCAAAAGTGTGTTAAGGGCAGTTTTTAGTTGGGGGTTCGTCATTTTTGTAATATGGCTTGCTGCCAAATTCATGACTATATCAACATTCTCGTCCTCTGCCATCTTTACCGCCTCGCACGGCGTCTCCGTTTCCTTGGCAACAGTGACGTTCACGTTATAATGCCGCTAGCGCAGGATTTGACTAAACGGTGATGGAGTGTTAGCCCAGTGAGCAAAATGTTCACTGGCTATTACTGGCAAAGTCTACCTCCACTACTTCAACTTCAATCACTTACAAGCCCCGTCATTCGGCTACTTCAGCAACCAACCCTAACTAATGTTCTGTTTGGACCGTTATCTTCTGCTCATTGTCGCATTTCAGCATTTGCCCGAGCTTTGATATTATTATTATTGTTTTTTATTACCATAAGAAGTCTTCTAGCAGCGAGGCCAAGAAAGGCCTCGTGAGCGAAGAGAAATCAAACAGCACAATATAAGGAGGGTTGTATCTGAGTTGCCCATGTGACGTCATGAGAGGGGCGGGATTTTGGTACTATAATCCATCTGACCAATGATTGGTCATGTCCAAGCCCCACCTATGAAACGACGTCATCCGGCTACTTCAATAGAGCAACCCACCTTATGTTCTCCTATTTGTACCGTCTTCCGCCCAGAGTCGCATTTCAGCAGTTGACCGAGCCTATTAAAGAGTGAGTCAACATTCACATGAATGAGCCAACGAGTCCAAGAAAGGCCACCGTGAGCGGAAGAGAAACCAAACAGGACATCATAAGGTAGGGTTGCTACTCTGACCTCCCGGGTGACGTCATGAGAAGAGCTGGGCTTTGAACACATAAATTATCTGATCAATGATTGGTCGGTAAGTTCCAAACCCCACCTATAGATGACGTCATCCGAATACTTCAACACACCAACCCTACCTTATGTTCTCCTTTCTTAACCGTCTTCCGCCCATAGTCGCATTGCAGTAGTTGACCGAGCTTATTAAAGAGTCGACATCCACATGTATGAACGAGCCAACGAGGCCAAGAAAGGCCACCGTGACCGGAAGAGAAACCAAACAGGACATCATAAGGTAGGGTTGCTTCTCTGAGCTCCCGGATGACGTCATGAGAAGGGCGGGGCTCTGAACCCACAAATTATCTGATCAATGATTGGTCGGTCAATCCCAAACCCCGACCAACAGATAACGTCAGCCGACAACTTCAACGCAGCAACCCTATCTTATGTGCACCTGTATGGACCGTCTTCCGCTCAGAGTCGCATTTCTGCAGGATAAAGCCGCCGTCATTTCACATAATCCAGCGAGGCTAACTAAACAAGGCCACCGTGACCGGAAGAGGAACCAAACAGCACAACATAAGGTAGGGTTGCTACTCTGAGTTGCCCGAGTGACTCATGAGAAGGTCGGGGTATTGTATATACAAACAATCTGATCAATGATTGGTCGGTCATGCCCAAGAGCCACCTATCATGTCACGTCATCCGGGTACTTCAATGCACCAACCCGACCTTACGTTCAGTTTGGAGCGTCTTCTGCTCAGTGTCACATTTCAGTATTTGCCCGAACTTTATTATTATCATAATTGTTATTATTATTACAATAAGGAGTCTTCTAGCCAGCGAGGCCAAGAAAGGCCTCCGTGAGCGGAAGAGAAATCAAACAGCACAATATAAAGTAGGGTTTGCTACTCTGAGTTGCCCGAGTGACGTCATGAGAAGGGCGGGATTTTGTACCTATAAGGCATTTAACCAATGATTGGTCATGTCCAAGCCCCACCTATGAAACGACGTCATCCGGCGACTTCAATAGAGAAACCCACTTTATGTTCTCCTATTTTTGCCGTCTTCTGCCCCAGAGTCGCATTTCAGCAGTTGACCGAGCTTATTAAAGAGTGAGTCAACATTCACGGGAATGAGCCAATGAGGCCAATTAAGGCCACCGTGAGCGGAAGAGAAACCAAACAGCACATCATAATGTGGGGTTGCTACTCTGAGGTACCCGGGTGAGGTCATGAGAAAGGCGGGGTTCAGAACCCATAAATTATCTGATCAATGATTGGTCGGTCAATTCCAATCCCCACCTATCAGATAACGTCATCCGGCTACTTCAACGTAGCAACCCTACCTTATGTTCTCCTATTTGGAACGTCTTCTTCCCAGAGTCGCATTTCAGCAGTTGACCGAGCTTATTAAAGAGTCATCATTCACATGAATGAGCCAGCGAGGCCAAGAAAGGCGACATAAGGGGGAAAGAAATCAAACAGGACATCATAAGGTAGGGTTGCTACTCTGAGCTCCCGGGTGACGTCATGAGAAGAGCTGGGCTTTCAACACAAATTATCTGATCAATGATTGGTCGGTAAGTTCCAAACCCCACTTACCAGATGACGTCATCCGAATACTTCAACACACCAACCCTACTTTATGTTCTTTTTTTTGACCGTCTTCCGCCCATGGTCGCATTGCAGTAGTTGACCGAACTTATTAAAGAGTCGACATTCACATGTATGAGCGAGCCAGCGAGGCTAAGAAAGGCGACCGTGAACGGATGAGAAACCAAACAGGACATCATAAGGTAGGGTTGCTTCTCTGAGCTCCCGGATGATGTCATGAGAAGGGCGGGGCTCTGAACACACAAATTATCTGATCAATGATTGGTCGGTCAATCCCAAACCCCACCTATCAGATGACGTCAGCCGACAACTTAAACGCAGCAACCCTACCTTATGTTCTCCTGTTTGGACCGTCTTCCGCTCAGAGTCGCATTTCAGCAGGATAAAGCCACCGTCATTTCACATAATCCAGCGAGGCTAACTAAACAAGGCCACCGTGACCGGAAGAGGAACCAAACAGCACAACATAAGGTAGGGTTGCTTCACTGAGCTCCCGGATGATGTCATGAGAAGGGCGGGGCTCTGAACCCACAAATTATCTGATCAATGATTGGTCGGTAAGTTACTTCAACGTACACAACATATATATACATACACAGATATATACATATATACACATATACATAATTTATACTTGCTGCCTTTATTCATTCCTGTTGCCACCCCGCCAGTTAGTTAGTTTAGTTTATTGACAAAATAACATTTGAACATCTACATCATATATAACTGTATAAGGCACATACATAATAATATAGGTAATACTTAAACACACCAAATATTTTGTCCAATTAATATACAATCAAGCGGGCCTATGAATAATTACATGATTATACCTCCCTAGTACTTCATGTACATATTTGCACAGTTCAGCCAAGAACACCTTTTCACTCAAGAGTGCACCTATACTAGCAAAGTTTAACATAGGGTATCTATGTCGGCAATCTTCTGATATGGAGCATGAAATTAGCACATGGTTCTCCGTTTGTATGGACACATTATCACAGTAGCAAGTCCTGAGAGGAGCTGGTGTACGGTTCCATATGCCTGTCTCTACTCTTAAGTTATGAGACATAAGTCTGATTCGTGTGAGAGACTCTCGATGATAATCTGGGATATATTTAGTTGTGAGATAAATATCATGAATATTCAAGGAAGGGTTCAGCTCTGTAACATAGGTATTTAACTTGGTTGCTGTTGGTGCTTTATTTTGTACATAGTCCCTAATCTTACCCATAGGATGGTCATCCCATAAAACTCTGGTTAAATTTATATATCCAGGCGTATTATGGTTCCTACATAGGTCAAAAACAAAGGTAAATGGTTCTTCATAATCAGTTCTTTCACTATTTGACATTAGGAATGTTCTTTTCTTCTTCTCTAAAATGTAATCAAAAGGTGGTATACCTGTTTTTACAAACCATAGATTTACACTGGTATTCTTCCTTACCCCTAGCAGGCACTTAATTAATTTATTATATTGCTACTCTATGCCTTTTACATTATTTATAAGCCATGATTCCGAGCTATATGAAAGTGACGACATGACAGCTGCATCAAAAACTTTTTTCTTACAAATGTATGGCATTCGTGAATTGGCTGCACAAAATATGGAAAACTTGTTAACAATAGCTTCACTCTGTACTTCATGCTTAGCCATCACATCCTTCATCTTTCCCGAGTCTGTAAACCACACTCCTAAATAAACGTATTGTTCAGTGTATTGTACCCTAGTGTTACCTATCACTAAGTCTTCTTTATCCTGTCTCCCTCCGTTAATGACAAAAAACTTAGTCTTCTTCTCATTAATGACCATACCATATTCATCGCAGTATTGACATAAAACGCGAAGTTTCCTTCAACATGTATCTCTACTGGTGGCCAAGATAACACCATTAATAGCAAGACATGCAGTCCTCCTAAAAAACCATTTGCAGCAACTGCCATTTTCAGCATGTTCACAAAGCGGTCTATATATATAATAAACAGTAAACAGCTAGTTGGAGCTCCTTGACGGACTCCAACTGTAGTGGTAACAGCAGCAGTTTTCAAGAGATGTTTTGTACACCTATACATTGCTTGAATAGCTAATAACATTCGTCTTCCACATCCATGACTCTTTAATACCTCTATCATCTTATTTCTTGGGACCCTATCGTAAGCCTTACTAAAATCTATAAACAATACATATAATTTAACATTTCTAAATACTGCGAAGTCACATAGCAATCGTAACGACAATATTTGTTCAACGCAGCTCCTTTTCTTCTGAGCTCCAGCCTAGCACTTATTGTTGATGTTACACCATAAAAGTAGTCTGTTATATATTAGTGTGTCATAAATTTTTGCTAACGTGTCCATTATAGAAATCCCTCTATAGTTGTCACATACCATTCGGTTCCCAGTTTTGAAAATGAACACTAATTTTGAGTAGCACCACATGACTGGATACTTCATATTCATGAAAACAACATTAAAAAGAATCAGAAAGAATGATAACCATAGCTCAGGGAGCATCTGTACAATCCCTGGACATATACCATTATAACTTTTGTTTTTGTTTATAGGTTCTCTTCATATTTTCCCAATTAGTTGATTGGGACGTGCAGGAAGGTCTAACTACATTCTAATATCTTGTGCTTCTCTTTTGAAAGAAAAAATACTACACAAAAGGGGTGGATGTCGGTAAGCGACCTACTCTACATGTTGATAGTGAAAGAAGTGTTTAATTGAAGTAAGGTCGTATGGACACAGTAAGAGGAAGATTAAGATCAGACTGCTGATAGCATAGGTAGAAGTAATTGGAGAGGTGGCAGTAAGATGATGGTTCGATATACCTTACCGAACCTGAAGCACAATGACCTCCCAGCACCGCTCAACCTTCCAGTACGGCCTGTCGGTCGGGAGCAATGGGCAACCCCGCCAAGGCGTCCACCGCCCGCTTGACAACCCGCCCTCAGGAACTGGTACCTGTGCGATGTGTCCAAGTGTCCCAGGTTTACGACAGGTGTCACAGAGGCCGTTGATCTCGGGCCGGCCCCTGGACGCCCTGGCTGGGTCGGAAGCGCGCCTATCCTGACTTGGACGGCCTTCACATAGTCCGAAGCGGACAGAAATCGGTTCCCGCTGGTGACCCATCTGCTAACCTGAGGCACGGCAGCAGATGGAGCGAGAGCCGCTCCGTCAACAGTACTGACTAAGTTTGACCTCCATGCGTGCAGGCGTTCGGTCTTGTTACCCGCCTGCCGACCAGCAATGCATGCGGGTCCGGCCCAGCGCTGCAGTTTGCTCATTACTGCAGGCTCCCGGACTGCCGCATGAATCACCGGGTCGGTCGAGGTGAGTAACTTCTCGAACCGCGCTTGTTTATTTAGACGAACGGTTGAGACAAAGTCCGGTATACCCAAACCACCATCTCTTGCCGAGTGAAAGTAAGCGCAAGGCACGTCATGGGCTAGGCGTAGCCAGCGGCGAACCGCCACTCGCACCTGCCTGTCCATGAGTGCTAGTTGCGTCTTATAAACTTCACCTAGCACCAGTCGATGCATGAGCTTAGGCACCAAGTGTCCCACGAGCATCGCAATCCTTTGCTGAGGTTTTAGAGGGGCTCTGGTGATGTTTAGGAGCCCCTCTTCTAGCAGGGCACCGTAGGATTTTCGCCGCCCCTTAGATCCGACTAGGACGCTAAGGTACTTGTACTCGTCATCAGCTTTCATGGAACCGACAGCGCTGCCTAAGACTTGGAACGTCCTCTGTTCGTTGACGTACCAAGTCTTACGTTTGCCGTCGACCTCCATGCTGAGGGTACGACACTTTCCCGGGTTAACATGAAGTCCACCCCCCCCCCCCCCACCGTAAGGGTCTCAGCCATTACATCTATTGCCTTCTGGAGGCCAGTGGGCGTCTGTGCTACCAGGACCAGATCATCGGCAAACGCCAATGCTGATACTCGTTGGTCACCCAATTTCACTCCCACGCTGGTCTCTTTCACCCTTGTGATTCCCTCGTCAATCACAAGGTTGAAAAGGATAGGCAATAGGGGGTCACCCTGTTTGACCCCACGAGTCATGTTCACCTTACCCGCCATCTCGTCGCTTCCTTCAATATGGGTGAAGGCTCGGTCGTACGACGACATGATATATGCCCTGACAGCGGCTGGGATGCCTTTCCGCGACATGGCCCGCTCGATAGTGCTATGGTTAACACTATTGAATGCTTTGGCCATGTCGAGGAATGCCAGGTGCACACAGTGGGCGTGTGCCCGCGCACGACCGACGATCGCATTCAAGATCGTGAAGTTCTCAAGACATTCGTCTGTAGGGACGAATGCCTTTTGAGCATCATTGATCTGGATGAGGCTCGAGATGCGGCTGCTGAGGATCTTATGCAGAAGACGGACTATGGCACAAGAGATGGTGATTGGCCTATAGTCCTTGGGCTCAGTCGGATTGGGTACTTTCGGTATCAGCACTGTGCGGTTGGCCTTCAGTGGTTCTGGTAGGGTGGACGTAGCCATCCATAGGTTAAATGTCTTGGCAAGAATCCTTGGGGGGATGGACTTCAGTAATCTGGTCGACATCAAGCACCGGAATGTAGGGCACACTATTTTCTAGTACCACCTCCTCGATACTTGGGCTGTCCATTGGGTTCAATAGCTTTTCTACATGTTCTTTAAAGTTACAGTCACTCGGTCTTTCTTCATTTCCCACCTCTAACGATCCTTTCCAATTAATTGATTTCCACAACAGGTTATTGTCCTGTGACTGCAGTATCCTTGACCATGTTGGCTGTGCTGCGTCCCAGTCACCTGACGCGTTTTCTGTTTCTCTCGTCCACCTCGTAGCTGCCTCTATAATAATGTCATATCCCATATTTAAGACTTCATCGATATCACTGTCCTGCCTCAAAGTAGGGGTTTCCACTTGGTTTAATCTTCCTATGAATTCTTCCTGATTAACTCTCTGATAGCTAGCTGATTTCCTAGGTTTATAGACAGAGGCTGGTGCCTTGGGCTGATAACTTCGTCCCAAGGTATCTGCTCTTTCTACCAAATCCTTGGCCGAGATCACTTTTCCTTTATTAATATCCAAGGCAATGGATAATGGTGCATGGTCTGATCCTCGTACATTTTGGTGCATTAGTAACTCCCTGATCTTATCTAAACAAGTCACTTTACATAGGCTTAAATCAATATCTGACAACCATGTATCACGGCGTTTAAAGGATAAATTTCCGTTGAAATGTTCACTTCCATACTAAAGGTTATTCACTATTACCAAATCATTATTCTGACATATATTAACAAGAGTTTTACCATGACTATTCACCACCCTGTCCTTCACACCGTCATACTGATACACACATCCTGCCTCATCAACCAAGTGAGGCTGGCCGACTCTACCGTTAAAGTCACCCATGATGATGACGTCACCAGGGCTGACAGTGTGGCTCGCCAAGGCTCCGTGTTGCACTGAGCTAAACTATGGTGAATCACTTGGGGGAATATACACACCACCTATTTTCTGGTATGGCCACCACGACATGGTTATCCATATTTGCCCCTCACTGTCTGTATCCACGTTTAAGATATCGTCCGTTAGTTTACATTTGACTAACATAACCACTCCTCCTCGGTGCTGACCTACTCGTGATACATTGGTATAAACATCAAACCCTGGTACTGTCACGTTAAAGTACTGTTTCGCCTCTAAAAGAAATACAATATCAAAACTCATAAGAAAATGTATGATCTTGTAACTTATCTCTCAAGCCAGCAATATTCCATGAACAAAGTTTCACTACCTTATTTTGTCGTCTTACTGGAAAAACTTTGGAGAGAATCGATGGATGACAACTCCATCCCTCAGCAGGACTCTGTTCTTCCAGTCGTAACTGATGTTCGAAGCAGCGTTGCACGGTTTCTCTTCCTCTTCCTTCTCTCGCATCCTTAGTTCAGCTTGTTCTTTTCGAATCGCCGGGTGAGTATCCTTTTTCAAATAGATTCTTGCCATTGTTGTTCCAGCTTCTTTCAGGTGTTTCGCTGCTCTCAGGATGTTGTCACGCTGTCTCTGGTTGTTTACTCTCAGTAGTATTGGCCGTTTCTTCTCATCATTCTCCTTGCCGAGTCGCTTCATCTCCCATTCAGTCATGTCAAGATTTTCTGTGTATCCAGTAGCGTCCAGGATTGTCTTCACTTTCTCATCATCCGACGTCCCCATCTGATCAGCTTCTTCCTTCACACCGAGGACTACGATGTTCTGGCCTCTCTCCCTGCTATCCATGGATTCCAGGAAGAGTTGTTGTCCATGGATTATTGTGTATGCGTCGTGTAGTTAGCAACTCCACTTCTTGACATGTTTCATTTCCCGTATTTCTTATCGAAGGTCTTTTATTTCTTCCAGCAAGATTGAGTTTCCAGGCTCTTCTTGTCTCTTGGCACTCAAAAGTGTGTTAAGGGCAGTTTTTAGTTGGGGGTTCGTCATTTTTGTAATATGGCTTGCTGCCAAATTCATGACTATATCAACATTCTCGTCCTCTGCCATCTTTACCGCCTCGCACGGCGTCTCCGTTTCCTTGGCAACTGTGACGTCACGTCTCTAATGCGCATGCGCAGGATTTGACTAACGGGTCGAGGGAGTGGTTAGCCCAGTGATCAAAATGTTCACTGGCTAATAATGGCAAAGTCCAACACTCCACTACTTCCAACTTCAATCACTTACAAGCCCGTCATCCGGCTACTTCAGCAAACCAACCCTATCTTATGTTCTGTTTGGACCGTCTTCTGCTCATTGTCGCATTTCAGCATTTGCCCGAGCTTTTATTTATCATTGTTACCATAAGGAGTCTTCTAGCCAGCGAGGCCAAGAAAGGCCTCCGTGAGAGGAAGAGAAACCAAACAGCACAGCATAAGGTAAGGTTGCTACTCTGAGTTACCCGGGTGACGTCATGATAAGGGCGGGATTTTGTACCTATAAACCATCTGACGTCAGCCGGCTACTTCAACGCAGCAACCCTACCTTATGTTCTCCTGTTCGGACCGTCATCCGCTCAGAGTGCCCCGTCTTTTTTACCATAAAGTGAAGTCATTCAAATGAGCCAACGAGCCTCGCTGGCTCACTCATGTGAATGTTAAATCTTTAATAAGCTCGGTCAACTGCTGAAATGCGACTCTGGGCGGAATACGGCCCAAATAGGAGAAGATAAGGTAGGATTGCTGCGTTGAAGTAGCCGGATGACGTCATCTGATAGGTGGGGATTCGAACTGACCGACCAATCATGAAATGAAGGCGCCTTTATCATGCTGAAATGCGACTCTGAGCGGAAGACGGTCTAATCAGGAGAACATAAGATAGGGTTGCTGCGTTGAAGTTGTCTGCTCACGTCATCTGATAGGTGGGGTTTGGGATTGACCGACCAATCATTGATCAGATAATTTGTGGGTTCAAAACCCCGCCCTTCTCATGACATCATCCGGGAGCTCAGAGAAGCAACCCTACCTTATGATGTGATGTTTGGTTTCTCTTCCGGTCACGGTGGCCTTTCTTGGCCTCGTTGGCTCGCTCATACATGTGAATGTCGACTCTTTGATAAGCTCGGTCAACCACTGTAATGCGAATATTGGCGGAAGACGGTCAAAAAAGAACATAAGGAAGGGTTGGTGTGTTGAAGTATTCGGATGACGTCATCTGATAGGTGGGGTTTGGAACTTACCGACCAATCATTGATCAGATAATTTATCTGTTCAAAGCCCAGCTCTTTTCATGACGTCACCCGGGAGCTCAGAGCAGCAACCCTACCCTATGATATCCTGTTTCGTTTCTCTCCCCCTTACGTCGCCTTTCTAGGCCTCGCTGGCTCATTCATGTGAATGTTGACTCTTTGATAAGCTCGGTCAACTGCTGAAATGCGACTCTGGTCGGAAGACGGTCCAAATAGGAGAACATAAGATATCGTTGCTGCGTTGAAGTAGCCGGATGACGTTATCTGATAGGTGGGGATTGGAATTGACCGCCTAATCATTGATCAGATAATTTATGGGTTCCGAACCCCGCCTTTCTCATAACGTCACCCGGGTAGCTCAGAGTAGACGCCCTACCTTATGTTGTGCTGTTTGATTCCTCTTCCGCTCACGGTAGCCTTGTTTGGCCTCGCTGGATTATGTGAATTGAAGGCGCCTTTATCCTGCTGAAATGCGACTCTGAGCGGAAGACGGTCTAAACAGGAGAACATAAGATAGGGGTGCTGCATTGAAGTATCTGGCTGATGTCATCTGATAGGCGGGGACTGGGTATAACCAATCATTGGACACATACTATGTGGATTACAGAGCTCCACCTTCATGACGTCACCCGAGAACTCAGAGTAGCAACCCTACCTTGTGATGTCCTGTTTGGTTTCTATTCCTCTCACGGTGGCCTTACTTGGCCTCATTGGCTCAATCATGTGAATGTTGACTCTTTGATAAGCTCGGTCAACTGCTGAAATGCGACTCTAGGCGGAAGACGGTACAGATAGAACATAAAGTGGGTTTCTCTATTGAAGTCGCCGGATGCCGTCGTTTCATAGGTGGGGCTTGGACATGACCAATCATTGGTCAGATGCCTAATAGGTACAAAATCCCACCCTTCTCATGACGTCACTCGGGCAACTCAGAGTAGCAACCCTACTTTATATTGTGCTGTTTGATTTCTCTTCCTCTCACGGAGGCCTTTCTTGGCCTCGCTGGCTAGAAAATTCCTTATGGTAATAATAATAACAATAATGATAATAATAAAGCTCGAGGAAATGCTGAAATTCGACACATAGCAGAAGACGCTCCAAACAGAACGTAAGGTCGGGTTGGTGCATTGAAGTAGTCGGATAACGTCCTATGATAGGTGGCTCTTGGGCATGACCGACCAATCATTGATCAGCTTGTATATACAATACCCCGCCCATCTCATGACGTCACTCGGGCAACTCCGAGTAGCAACCCTACCTTATGTTGTGCTGTTTGGTTCCTCTTCCGCTCACGGTGGCCTTGTTTAGTTAGCCTCGCTGGATTATGTGAAATGACGGCGGCTTTATCCTTCTGAAACGCGACTCTGAGCGGAAGACGGTCCAAACAGGATAACATAAGATAGGGTTGCTGCATTGAAGTTGTCGGCTGACGTCATCTGATAGGTGGGGCTTGGGATTGACCGACCAATCATTGATCAGATAATTTGGGGGTTCAGAGCCCCACCCTTCTCATGACATCATCCGGGAGCTCAGAGAAGCAACACTACCTTATGATGTGCTGTTTGGTTTCTCTTCCGCTCACGGTGGCCTTTCTTGGCTTCGTTGGCTCGCTCATACATGTGAACGTCGACTCTTTAATAAGCTCGGTCAACTACTGCAATGCGACTCTGGGCGGAAGACGGTCAAAATAGAACATAAGGTAGGGTTGCTGCGTTGAAGTAGCCGGATGACGTTATCTGATAGGTGGGGATTCGAATTGACCGACCAATCATTGATCAGATAATTTATGGGTTCCGAACCCCGCCTTTCTCATGACGTCACCCGGGTACCCCAGAGTAGCAACCCTACCTTATGTTGTGCTGTTTGATTCCTCTTCCGCTCAAGGTATCCTTCTTTGGCCTCGCTGGATTATGTGAAATGAAGGAACCTTTATCCTGCTGAAATGCGACTCTGAGCAGAAGACGGTCTAATCAGAACATAAGATGGGGTTGCTGCGTTGAAGTACCTGGCTGACGTCATCTGATAGGCGGGGCCTGGGTATAACCAATCATTGGACACAAACTATTTGGATTACAGAGTTCCATCCTCATGACGTCACCCGGGAACTCAGAGTAGCAACCCTACTTTATGATGACCTGTTTGGTTTCTCTTCCGCTCACGGTGGCCTTTCTTGGCCTCACTGGCCCATTCATGTGAATGTCGACTCTAATAAGCTCGGTCAATTGTTGCAATGCGATTATTGGCGAAAGACGGTCCAAAAAGGGGAACATAAGGTATGGTTGGTGTGTTGAAGTACCCGGAAGACGTCATCTGAAAGGTGGGGTTTGGAACTTACCGACCAACCATTGATCAGATAATTTGTGTGTTTAGAGCCCCGCTCTTCTCAAGACGTCATCCGGGAGCTCAAAGCAGCAACCCTACCTTATGATGTTCTATTTGGCTTCTCTTCCCCTCACGTCGTCTTTCTTTGCCTCGCTGGCTCATTCATGCAAATGCTGACTCTTTAGTAAGCTCGGTCAACTGCTGAAATGCGAGTTTGGGCGAAACACGGTCGAAATAGGAGAACATAAGGTAGGGTTGCTGCGTTGAAGTATCCGGATGACGTCATTTCATAGGTGGGGCTTGGACATGACCAATCATTGGTAAGATGCCTTATAGGTACAAAATCCCGCCCTTCTCATGACGTCACTCGGGCAACTCAGAGTAGCAACCCTACTTTATATTGTGCTGTTTGATTTCTCTTCCGCTCACGGAGGCCTTTCTTGGCCTCGCTGGCTAGAAGACTCTTTATGGTAATAATAATAACAATAATAATAATAATAAAGCTCGGGCAAATGCTGAAATGCGACACTGAGCAGAAGACGCTCCAAGCAGAACATAAGGTTGACGTCATGTGATAGGTGGCTCTTAGGCATGACCGACCAATCATTGATCAGATTGTTTGTATATACAATACCCCGCCCTTCTCATGACGTCACTCGGAGAAATCAGAGTAGCAACAGTACCTTATGTTGTGCTGTTTGGTTCCTCTTCCGTTCACGATGGCCTTGTTGAGTGAGCCTCGGTGGATTATGTGAAATGACGGCGGCTTTATCCTGCTGAAATGCGACTCTGAGCGGAAGACGATCCAAACAGAACATAAGATAGAGTTGCTGCGTTGAAGTTGTCGGCTGAGGTCATCTGATAGGTGGGGTTTGGGATTGACCGACCAATCATTGATCAGATAATTTTGTGTTCAGCGCCCCGCCCTTCTCATGGCGTCACCCGGGAGCTCAGAGTAGCAACCCTACCTTATGATGTGCTGTTTGGTTTGTCTTCCGCTCACGTTGGCCTTTTCTTGGCGTCGTTGGCTCATTCATGTGAATGTTGACTCACTCTTTAATAAGCTCGGTCAACTGCTGAAATGCGACTCTGGGCGGAAGACGGTACAAATAGAACATAAGGTGGGTTGCTCTATTGAAGTAGCCGGATGACGTCGATTCATAGGTGGGGCTTGGACATGACCAATCATTGGTCAGATGCCTTATAGGTACAAAATCCCGCCCTTCTCATGACGTCACTCGGGCAACTCAGAGTAGCAACCCTACTTCATATTGTGCTATTCGATTTCTTTTCCTCTCACGGAGGCCTTTCTTGGCCTCGCTGGCTAGAAGACTCCTTATGGTAATAATGATAACAATAATGATAATAATAAAGCTCGGGCAAATGCTGAAATGCGACACTGAGCAGAAGACGCTCCAAACAGAACATAAGGCTGATGTCACATGATAGGTGGCTCTTGGCCATGACCGACCAATCATTGATTAGATTGTTTGTATATACAATACCCCGCCCGTCTCATGACGTCACTCGGGCAACTCAGAGTAGCAACCCTACCTTATGTTGTGCTGTTTGGTTCCTCCTCCGGTCACGGTGGCCTTGTTTAGTTAGCCTCGCTGTATTATGTGAAATGACGGCGGTTTTATCCTGCTGAAATGCGACTCGGAGCGGAAGACGGTCCAAACAGGAGAACATAAGAACATAAGAACATATAGGGTTGCTGTGTTGAAGTTGTCGGCTCACGTCATGTGATAGGTGAGGTTTGGGATTGACCGACCAATCATTGATCAGATGATTTGTGGGTTCAGAGCCCCGCCCTTCTCATGACATTATCCGGGAGCTCAGAGAAGGAACCCTACCTTATGATGTGCTGTTTGGTTTCTCTTCCGCTCACGGTGGCCTTTCTTGGCCTCGTTGGCTCGCTCATACATGTCAATGTCGACTCTTTAATAAGCTCGGTCAACTACTGCAATGCGACTATGGGCGCTCTATAATCCACATAGTATGTGTATAATGATTGTCGGTTAAAAAAGGAGAACATAAGGTAGGGTTGGTGTGATGAAGTATTCGGATGATGTCATCTGATAGGTGGGGTTTGGAACTTACCGACCAATCATTGATCAGATAATTTATGTTTTCAGAGCCCCGCTCTTCTCATGACGTCACCCTGGAGCTCAGAGTAGCAACTCTACCTTATGATGTCCTGTTTGGTTTCTCTTCCGCTCTGGTCGTCTTTCTTTGCCTCGCTGTCTCATTCATGGAAATGTTGACTCTTTAATAAGCTCCGTCAACTACTGAAATGCGACTCTGGGCGGAAGACGGTCCAAATAGGAGAACATAAGATAAGGTTGCTGCGTTTAAGTACCCGGCTGACTTCGTCTGATAGGCGTGGCCTGGGTATAAACAATCATTATACACATACTATGTGGATTATAGAGCTCCACATTTATGACGTTACCCGAGAACTCAGCGTAGCAACCCTACCTTATGATTTCCTGTTTGGATTCTCTTCCGCTCACGGTGGCCTTACTTGGTCTCACTGGCTCAATCAAGTGAATGTTGACTCTTTGATAAGCTCGGTCAACTGCTGAAATGCGACTCTGGGCGGAAGACGGTCCAAACAGGAGAACATAATTAGGGTTGCTGCAATGAAGTAGTCGGCTGACGTCATCTGATAGGTGGGGTTTGGGATTGACCGACCAATCATTGATCAGATAATTTGTGTGTTCAGCGCTCCGCCCTTCTCATGACATGACCCGGGAGCTCAGAGTAGCAACCGTACCTTATGATATGCTGTTTGATTTCTCTTCCGATCATGTTGGCCTTTTCTTGGCCTCGTTGGCTCATTCATGTGAATGTTGACTCTCTCTTTAATAAGCTCGGTCAACTGCTGAAATGCGACTCTGGGCGGAAGACAGTCCAAATAGGAGAACATAAGGTAGGGTTGCTGCGTTGAAGTAGCCGGATGACGTTATCTGATAGGTGTGGATTGGAATTGACTGACCAATCATTGATCAGATAATTTATGGTTTCCGAGCCCCGCCTTTCACATGACGTCACCCGGGTACCTCAGAGTAGCAACCCTACCTTATGATGTGCTGTTTGATTCCTCTTCCGCTCACGTTGGCCTTGTTTGGACTCGCTGGATTATGTGAAATGAAGGCGCCTTTATCCTGCTGAAATGCGACTCTGAGCGGAAGACGGTCTAAACAGGAGAACATAAGATAGGGTTGCTGCGTTGAAGTACCTGGCTGACGTCATCTGACATGACGGGCCTGGGTATAACCAATCATTGGACACATACTATGTGGATTAAAGAGCTCCACCTTCATGACGTCACCCGGGTACCTCAGAGTAGCAACCCTACCTTATGATGTCCTGTTTGATTTCTCTTCCGCTCACGGTGGCCTTAATTGGCCTCATTGGCTCAATCATGTGAATGTTGACTCACTCTTAAATAAGCTCGGTCAACTGCTGAAATGCGACTCTGGGCGGAAGACGGTACAAATAGGAGAACATAAGGTGAGTTGCTCTATTGAAGTAGCCGAATAACGTTGTTTCATAGGTGGGGCTTGGACATGACCAATCATTGGTCAGATGCCTTATAGGTATAAAATCCCGCCCTTCTCATGACGTCACTCGGGCAACTCAGAGTAGTAACCCTACTTTATATTGTGCTGTTTGATTTCTCTTCCGCTCACGGAGGTCTTTCTTGGCCTCGCTGGCTAGAAGACTCCTTATGGTAATAATAATAACAATAATAATAATAATAAAGCTCGGGCAAATGCTGAAATGCGACACTGAGCAGAAGACGCTCCAAACAGAACATAAGGTCTGGTTCGTGCATTGAAGTACCCGCATGACGTCATATGATAGGTGGCTCTTGGGCATGAACGACCAATCATTGATCAGATTGTTTGTATATACAATACCCCACCCTTCTCATGACGTCACTCGGGCAACTCCGAGTAGCAACCCTACCTTATGTTGTGCTGTTTGGTTCCTCTTCCGGTCACGGTGGCCTTGTTTAGTTAGCCTCGCTGGGTTATGAGAAATGACGGCGGCTTTATCCTGCTGAAATGCGACTCTGAGCGGAAGACGGTCCAAACAGGAGAACATAAGATAAGGTTGCTGCTTTGAAGTACATGGCTGACGACACCTCATAGGCGGGGCCTGGGTATAACCAATCATTGGACACATACTATGTGGATTACGGAGCTCCACCTTAATGACGTCACCCAGGAATTCAGAATACAACCATACCTTATGATGTCCATTTTGGTTTCTCTTAGGCTCGCGGTGGCCTTTCTTGGCCTCACTGGCACATTCATGTGAATGCCGACTCTTTAATAAACTTGGTCAATTGTTGCAATGCGATTGTGGGCGAAAGACGGTCCAAACAGGAGAACATTAAGGTAGGGTTGGTGTGTTGAAGTACCCGGAAGACGTCATCTGATAGGTGGGGTAAGTTCCAAACCCCACCTATCAGATGACGTCAAACTGGTACTTCAACACACCAACCCTACCTTATGTTCTCCTTCTTCCACCGGCTTTCGCCCATAATCGCATTGCAGCAGTTGACCGAGCTTATTAAAGAGTCGACATTCACATGAATGGGCCAGTGAGGCCAAGAAAGGCCACCGTGAGCGGAGGAGAAACCAAACAGGACATCATAAGCTAGGGTTGTATTCTGAGTTCCCGGGTGACGTCATGAGGGTGGAGCTCCGTAATCCACATAGTATGTGTCCAATGATAGGTTGTACCCAGGCCACGCCTATCAGATGACGCCAGCCGTGTACTTGAACGCAGCAACCCTATCTTATGTTCTCCTGTTTGGACCGTCTTAAGCCCAGAGTCGCATTTCACCAGTTGACCGAGCTTATCAAAGAGTCAACATTCACATGATTGAGCCAATGAGGCCAAGTAAGGCCACCGTGAGCGGAAGAGAGACCAAACAGGACATCATAAGGTAGGGTTGCTACTCTGAGTTCCGTGGTGACGTCATGAGGGTGGAGCTCTCTAATCCACATAGTATGTGTCCAATGATTCATTATACCCAGGCCCCGCCTATCAGATGACGTCAGCCAGGTACTTCAACGCAGAAACCCTCTTTTATGTTCTCCTGTTGGGACGTCTTCCGCTCACAGTCGCATTTCAGCAGGATAATGGCGCCTTCATTTCACATAATCCAGCGAGGCCAAACAAGGCTACCGTGAGCGGAAGAGGAATCAAACAGCACAACATAAGGTAGGGTTGCTACTCTGAGGTACCCGATTGACGTCATGAGAAAGGCGGGGTTCGGAACCCACAAATTATCTGATCAATGATTGGTCGGTCAATTCTAATCCCCACCTATCAGATAACGTTATCCGGCTACTTCAACGTAGCAATCCTACTTTATGTTCTCCTGTTTGGACCGTCTTCCGCCTAGAGTCGCATTTCAGCAGTTGACCGAGCTTATTAAAGAGTCAACATTGACATGAATGACCCAGCGAGGCCAAGAAAGGCGACGTAAGGCGGAGAGAAACCAAACAGGACATCATAAGGTAGGGTTGCTACTCTGAGCTCCCGGGTGACGTCATGAGAAGAGCTGGGCTTTGAACACATAAATTATCTGATCAATGATTGGTCAGTAAGTTCCAAACCCCACCTATCAGATGACGTCATCGGAATAATTCAACACACCAACCCTACCTTATGTTCTCCTTTTTTGACCGTCTTCCGTCCATAATCGCATTGCAGTAGTTGACCGAGCTTATTAAAGAGTCGACATTCACATGTACGAGCGAGCCAACGAGGCCAAGAAAGGCCACCGGGACCGGAAGAGAAACCAAACAGCACATCATAAGGTAGGGCTGCTTCTCTGAGCTCCCGGATGATGTCATGAGAAGGGCGGGGCTCTGAACGCACAAATTATCTTATGAATGATTGGTCGGTCAATCCCAAACCCCACCTGTCAGATGACGTCAGCCGACAACTTCAACGCAGCAACCCCATCTTATGTTCTCCTGTTTGGACCGTCTTCCGTTCAGAGTCGCATTTCAGCAGGATAAAGCCGCCGTCTTTTCACATAATCCAGCGAGGCTAACTAAACAAGCCCACCGTGACCGGAAGAGGAACCAGACAGCACAACATCAGGTAGTGTTGCTTCTCTGAGTTGCCCGAGTGACGTCATGAAAAGGGCGGGATTTTGTACCTATAAGGCATCTGACCAATGATTGGTCATGTCCAAGCCCCACCTATGAAACGACGTCATCCGGCTACTTCAATAGAGCAACCTACCTTATGTTCTCCTATTTGTACAGTCTTCCACCCAGACCCGCATTTCAGCAGGTGACCGAGCTTATTAAATAGTGAGTCAACATTCACATGAAGAAGCCAACGAGGCCAAGAAAAAGGCCACCGTGAGCGGAAGAGAAACCAAACATCACATCATAAGGTAGGGTTGCTACTCTGAGTTCCCGGGTGATGTCATGAGAAGGGCGGGGCGCTGAACACACAAATTATCTGATCAATGATTGGTCGGTCAATCCCAAACCCCACCTATCAGATGACGTCAGCCGACTGCTTTATTGCAGCAACCCTAATTATATTCTCCTATTTGTACCGTCTTCCGCCCTGAGTCGCATTTCAGTAGTTGACCGAGCTTATCAAAGAGTCAACATTCACATGATTGAGCCAGAGAGGCCAAGTAATGCCACCATGAGCGGAAGAGAACCCAAACAGGTCATCATAAGGTAGGGTTGCTAGTCTGAGTTCCAGGGTGACGTCATGAGGGTGGAGCTCTGTAATCCACATAGTATGTGTCCAATGATTGGTTATACCCAGGCCACGCCTATCAGATGCCTTCAGCCAGGAACTTCAACGCAGCAACCCTATCTTATGTTTAAACCGTCTTCCGATCAGAGTCGCATTTCAGCAGGATAAAGGCGCCTTCATTTCACATAATCCAGCGAGGCCAAACAAAGCTACCGTGAGCGGAAGAGGAATCAAACAGCACAACATAAGGTAGGGTTGCTACTCTGAGGTACCCGGGTGACGTCATGAGAAAGGCGGGGTTCGGAACCCACAAATTATCTGATCAATGATTGGTCGGTCAATTCCTATCCCCACCTATCAGATAACGTCATCCGGCTACTTCAACGCAGCAACCCTACTTTATGTTCTCCTGTTTGGACCGTCTTCTGCCAAGAGTAGCATTTCAGCAGTTGACCGAGCTTATCAAAGAGTTAACATTCACATGAATGAGCCAGCGAGGCCAAGAAAGGCGACGTAAGGGGGAGAGAAACCAAACATGACATCATAAGGTAGGGTTGCTACTCTGAGCTCCCGGGTGACGTCATGAGAAGAGCTGGGCTTTGAACACATAGATTATCTGATCAATGATTGGTCAGTAAGTTCCAAACCCCACCTATCAGATGACGTCAGCCGACACCTTCAACGCAGAAACCCTACATTATGTTCTTCTGTTTGGACCGTCTTCAGCTCAGAGTCGCATTTCAGCAGGATAAAGCCGTCGTCATTTCACATAATCCAGCTAGGCTAACTAAACAAGGCCACCGTGACCGGAAGGGGAACCAAACAGCACAACATAATGTAGGGTTGCTACTCTGAGTTGTCCGAGTGACGTCATGAGAAGAGCGTGGTATTGTATAAACAAACAAGCTAATCAATTATTGGTCGGTCATGCCCAAGAGCCACCTACCATAAGACGTCATCCTTATGTTCTGTTTGGAGCGTCTTCTGCTCAGCGTCGCATTTCAGCATTTGCCCGAGCTTTATTATTATTATTATTGTTATTATTATTACCATAAGAAGTCTTCTAGCCAGCGAGGCGAAGAAAGGCTTCCGTGAGCGGAGGAGAAATGAAACAGAACAATATAAAGTAGGATTGCTACTCTGAGTTGCCCGAGTGATGTCATGAGAAGGGCGGGATTTTGTACCTATAAGGCATCTGACCAATGATTGGTCATGTCCAAGCCCCACCTATGAAACGACGTCATCCGGGTACTTCAATAGAGCAACCCACCTTATGTTCTCCTATTTGTACCGTCTTTCGCCCAGAGTTGCATTTCAGCAGTTGACCGAGCTTATTAAAGAGTGAGTCAACATTCACATGAATGAGCCAACGTGGCCAAGAAAAGGCCACCGTGAGCGGAAGAGAAACCAAACAGCACATCATAAGGTAGGATTGCTACTCTGAGTTCCCGGGTGATGTCATGAGAAGGGTGGGGCGCTGAACATACAAATAATCTGATCAATGATTGATCGGTAATCCCAAACCCCACCTATCAGATGACGTCAGCCGACTACTTCATTGCAGCAACCCTAATTATGTTCTCCTGTTTGGACCGCCTTCCTCCCAGAGTCGCATTTCAGTAGTTGACCGAGATCATCAAAGAGTCACCATTCACATGATTGAGCCAGTGAGGCCAAGTAAGGCCACCGTGAGCGGAAGAGAAACCAAACAGGACATCATAAAGTAGGGTTGCTACTCTGAGTTCCTGGGTGACGTCATGAGGGTGGAGCTCTGTAATTAGCATCGTATGTGTCCAATGATTGGTTATACCCAGGCCACGCCTATTAGATGACGTCAGCCGGGTACTTAAACGCAGCAACCCTAGGGATCTTATGTTCTCCTGTTTCGACCATCTTCCGCTCAGAGTCGTATTTTAGCAGTATAAATCCGCCGTCATTTTACATAATCTAGCGAGGCTAAACAAGGCCACTGTGAGCGGAAGAGGAATCAAACAGCACAACATAAGGTACGGTTGCTACTTTGAGGTACTCGGGTGACGTCATGAGAAGTGCGGGATTTTGTACCTATAATACATATGACCAATCGATTGGTCATGTCCAAGCCCCACCAGCAGACGACGTCATCCGGCTACTTCAACGCAGCAACCCTACCTTATGTTCTCCTATTTGGACCGTCTTCCGCACAGAGTCGCATTTCAGCAGTTGACCGAGCTTATTAAAAAGTTAACATTTGCATGAATGAGCCAGCGCGGCAAAGAAAGACGACGTAAGGGGAAGAGAAACCAAACAGGACATCATAAGGTAGTGTTGCTACTCTGAGCTCCCGGGTGACGTCATGAGAGGAGCGAGGCTCTAAACACACAAATTATCTGATCAATGGTTGGTCGGTAAGTTGCAAACCCCAACTATCAGATGACGTCTTCCGGGTACTTCAACACACCAACCCTACCTCATGTTCTCCTTTTTGCACCGTCTTTCGCCCATAATCGCATTGCAGCAGTTGACCGAGCTTATTAAAGAGTCGACATTCACATGAATGGGCCAGTGAGGCCAAGAAAGGCCACCGTGAGCCTAAGAGAAACCAAACAGAACATCATAAGGTAGGGTTGTATTCTGAGTTCCCGGGTGACGTCATGAGGCTGGAGCTCCGTAAGCCACATAGTGCGTTGTGCTGTTTGGTTCCTCTTCCGCTCACGGTGGCCTTGTTTGGCCTCACTGGCTTATCTGAAATGACGACGGCTTTATCCTGCTGAAATGCGTCTCTGAGCGGAAGACGGTCCAAAAAAGAAAACATAAGATAGGGATGCTGCATTAAAGTACCCGACTGACGTCATCTGATAGACATGCCTGGGTATAACCAATCATTGGACAGATACTTTGTGGATTACAGAGCTCCACCATGATGACGTCACCCGGGAGCTCAGAGTAGCAACCCTACCTTATGATGACCTGTTTGGTTTCTTTTCCGCTCACGGTCGCCTTTCTTGGCCTCGCTGGCTCATTCAATTGAATGTTGACACTTTAATAAGATCGGTCGCCTGTTTAAATGCGAGTCTGGGCAGATAACGGTCCAAACAGGAGAACATAAGGTAGGGTTGGTGTGTTGTAGTACCTGGGTGACGTCATCTGATAGATGGGGCTTGAAACTTACCGACCAATCATTGATCAATTAATTTGTGGGCTCAGACCCCGCCCTTCTCATTACGTGACCGGGAGCTCAGAGTAGCAACCCTACCTTATGATGTGTTTGGTTTCTCTTCCTCTCACGGTCGCCTTTCTTGGCCTCGCTGGCTCATTCATGTGAATGTTGACTCTTTAATAAGATCGGCCAACTGCTGAAATGCGACTCTGGGCGGAAGACGGTCGAAACAGGAGAACATAAGGTAGGGATCCTCGTTGAAGTAGCTGGCTGACGTCGTGTGATAGGTGGGGCTTGGACATGACCATTCATTGGTCAGTTGGTTTATAGATACAAAATCCCGCCCTTCTCATGACGTCACTCGGGCAACTCAGAGTAGGAACCTTACCTTATGTTGTGCTGTTTAGTTCCTCTTCCGCTCACGGAGACCTTTTTTGGCGTCGCCGGCTTATGCGAAATGACAATTGTTTATGTTAAAAAAAAAAAAAACAGGATCAACTGGTGAAACCCAACTCTGAGCGTATGACGGTCCAAACAGGAGAACATAAGATAGTGTAGCTGCTATGAAGTACCCGGCTGACGTCATCTGATAGGAGGGGCCTGGGCATGATCGACCAAATCTTTGGGCAGATATTTTGTGGGTTCTGAGCCCCGCCCTTCTCATGACGTCACCCGGTAGCTCAGCGCAGCAATCCTCCCTTATGTTGTGCTATTTGGTTGCTCTTCCACTCACGGAGGTCTTTCTTAGCCTTGCTGGCTCATTTGAATGACGACATTTATGGTAAAAGAAAAAGGCACTCTGAGCGGAAGACGGTCCAAACAGGAGACCATAAGGTAGGCTTGCTGTGTTGAAGTATCCGGATGACGTCATATGATAGGTGGCGCTGGGGCATGACCGACCAATCATTGATCAGGTAATTTGTGGGTTCAGAACCCGCCCTTCTCATGACGTCACTTTGGTAGCTCAGAGCAGCAACCCTACCTTATGTTGTGCTCCGGATGACGTCGTCTGATAAGTGGGGCTTGGACATGACCAATCATTGGTCAGATGTTGTGCTGTTTGATTTCTCTTCCACTCACGTAGGCCTTTCTTGGCCTCGCTGGCTAGAAGACTCTTTACGGTGATAATAATAATAAAAAAAAGCTCGGGCAAATGCTGAAATGCGACTCTGAGCAGAAGACGGTCCAAACAAAACATAAGATAATTTTGGTTTGTTGAAGTACCTGGATGACCTCCATGCTGAGGGTACAACACTTCCCTGGGTTGACCTGAAGCCCACCCCCCGCGAGTGTCGCAGCCATCACGTCCATTGCCTTCTGAAAGCCAGTGGGCGTCTGCGCAACCAGAACCAAATCATCGGCAAAAGCCAATGTTGATACTGTTTTGTCTCCCAACTTAACCCCTACACTGGTCTCCTTCACCCTCGCGATTCCCTCGTCAATCACAAGGTTGAAGAGAATCGATGATAATGGGTCACCCTGTTTGACCCCACGAGTCATATTAATCTTCTCCGACATCCCGTCGTTGCCTTCAATGTTAGTGAAGGCTCGGTCGTACGTCGACATAATGTATGTCCTGACGAGGGCAGGGATGCCGTTCCGCGACATGGCCCGCTCGATAGTGCTATGATTAACACTATCGAATGCTTTGGCCATGTCGAGGAATGCCAGGTGCACACCGTGGGCGTGTGCCCGCGCACGACCGACGATCGCATCGAAGATCGTGAGGTTCTCGAGGCATCCGTCCACTGGAACGAATGCCTTTTGAGCTTCATCGATCTGGACGAGACTCGAGATGCGGCTGCTCAAGATCTTATGGAGCAGGCGGACTACGGCACAGGAGATGGTGATAGGCCTGTAGTCCTTGGGTTCGGTTGGGTTGGGGACCTTTGGTATCAGCACCGTTCTGTTAGCCTTCAGTGGCTCTGGCATCGCAAACGTAGCTAACCAGAGGTTGAACATTTTGGCCAGAACCCTCGGAGGAATGGACTTCAGCATCCGAATCGACATTCCAACAGGTCCAGGAGCAGATGTTCTGGTGGCTTTGAGGTCGTGTGCTACTTCGTCTAGGGTAATAATCTCTGCCAGTTGTTCAAGTATTAAGTCAAAGTCGGTAATGGCACGTTCGTCCGGCTCAGATGGTCGAGAGAAGAGAGCCTCCCAAAAGGGATTGAGGCGCTCCGGCCCAACCGAAGTTGGCGGTACCTCCCAGTCACCTTTGAGTACCTGTCCAGCAGCCAAAGATCTATTCTCACGATAGAGTCTCTGTACTTTGCGGTATTGCTCTCTTCTAAGCCGGTTCCCAAACAAGGGAGCCTCCTCCGCGCGGCGTACGCGGCCTGAGTTCGCCGACTGCCTTGAACAATCTCCACCACGATTCGGGCGGTCTTGGGGCGAGTTGCAGGAGCTTAGCATCTGTGATGCGTGCTCTGCAACTGCCCTGGTTGCGGCGAGGCTGTCTCCCTGACGCAAGTGGTCAAGGGCTTCATTTAGGACGTCCTCGCCCCACGATGTACTTGTGGGGTCGAGTAGTAATGCGTCGAAATAAGCGACAGTCTCCGCCACAAAGGAAGCAATCGATTAAGATGGGGATTGGGGGACCCGCGGAATGACGAACAGATCAAACCGTGGGAGGAATGGTCATCTCACCACTGGGTTCCGCACTCGCGTACATCCGTGTACGTGGTGCTTCCCCCGGGGCGTCATTCCGCGTGTTGCTTCACGTTGTGGCTGGGACACGCCTCTCAATCGGCACACCATCCAGCACCTCACTCTCACCAGTTTCCTGGAGGAGGTTTAAGTTTAAGGTCAGTTCCTGAACCCTTGTCTTATACGACGCTTTGCGTCGGAGACCTTTGATCGCTTCCACCGTCCTAGAAGGGACAATTTCCAGCAACCGCTGGTTCAAGCCCTGCCCGTCAACTAGTGAGGGACCAGCTGCCATCCCGGCCACAGCCCTGGCGAGGAGCTCCATCTCCTCATCAGACCACCGAGCCTTGGACAGAGCGTGCCTGGTAGGCAGCTCCTGGTAGAAGGAGCCGACATGTGCCTGCCTCTCGTGGACCCTGCGGCCGCGAAAGCTGGCGAAGGTCTTCCCACAATGTGGGCAAGAGGGTGAACGGTCGCCGGCCGCTCCCTCATGGCTATTATGTTTTCCTTTTTAGACCGTCTTCCGCTCTGAGTCGCATTTCAGCAGGATAAAGCCTGCGTCATTTCACATAAGCTAGCGAGGTCAAACAAGGCCACCGTGATCGGAAGAGGAACCAAACAGCACAACATAAGTTAGGGTTGCTACTGTGAGTTACCCGGATGACGTCATGATAAGGGCGGGGTTTTGTACATACTAACTATCTGATCAATGTTTGGTCGGTTATGCCCAAGCGCCACCCATCATATGACGTCATCCGAGTACTTCAACGCAGCAACCCTATCTTATGTTCTCCTGTTTGGACCGTCTTCCGCTCAGAGTCGCATTTCAGCAGGATAAAGCCGCCGTCATTTCACATAATCCAGCGAGGCTAACTAAACAAGGCCACCGTGACCGGAAGAGGAACCAAACAGCACAACATAAGGTAGGGTTGCTACTCTGAGTTGCCCGAGTGACATCATGAGAAGGGCGGGATTTTGTACCTATAAGGCATCTGACCAATGATTTGTCATGTCCAAGCCCCACCTATGAAACGACGTCATCCGGCTACTTCAATAGAGCAACCCAATTTATGTTCTATTTGTACCGTCTTCCGCCCAGAGTCGCATTTCAGCAGTTGACCGAGCTTATTAAAGAGTGAGTCAACATTCACATGAATGAACCAACGACGCCAAGAAAAGGCCACCGTGAGCGGAAGAGAAACCAAACAGCACATCATAAGGTAGGGTTGCTTCTCTGAGCTCCCGGGTGACGTCATGAGAAGGGCGGGGCGCTGAACACAAAATTATCTGATCAATGATTGGTCGGTCAATCCCAAACCCCACCTATCAGATGACGTCAGCCGTGTACTTCATTGCAGCAACCCTAATTATGTTCTCCTGTTTGGACCGTCTTCAGCCCAGAGTCGCATTTCAGTAGTTGACCGAGCTTATCAAAGAGTCAACATTCACATGATTGAGCCACTGAGGCCAATTAAGGCCACCGTGAGCGGAAGAGAAACCAAACAGCACATCATAAGGTAGGGTTGCTACTCTGAGCTCCCGGGTGATGTCATGAGAAGGGCGGAGCTCTGAACCCACAAATTATCTGATCAATGATTGGTCGATCAATCCCAAACCCCACCTGTCAGATGACCTCAGCCGACAACTTCAATGCAGCAACGCTATCTTATGTTCTGTTTGGACCGTCATCCGCTCAGAGTCGCATTTCAGCAGGATAAAGCCGCCGTCATTTCACATAATCCAGCGAGGCTAACTAAACAAGGCCACCGTGACCGGAAGAGGAACTAAACAGCACAACATAAGGTAGGGTTGCTACTCTGAGTTGTCCGAGTGACGTCATGAGAAGGGCGGGGTATTGTATATACAAACAATCTGATCAATGATTGGTCGGTCATGCCTAAGAGCCACCTATCATATGACGTCAACCTTATGTTCTGCTTGGAGCGTCTTCTGCTCAGTGTCGCATTTCAGCATTTGCCCGAGCTTTATTATTATTATTATTATTACTGTTATTATTATTACCATAAGGAGTCTTCTAGCCAGCGAGGCCAGCGGAAGAGAAATCAAACAGCACAATATAAAGTAGGGTTGCTACTCTGAGTTGCCCGAGTGACGTCATGAGAAGGGCGGGATTTTGTACCTATCAGGCATCTGACCAATGATTGGTCATGTCCAAGCCCCACCTATGAAACGACATCATCCGGATACTTCAACGCAGCAACCCTACCTTACGTTCTCCTGTTTGGACCGTCTTCCGCCCAGAGTCGCATTTCACCAGTTGACCGAGCTTATCAAAGAGTCAACATTCACATGGTTGAGCCAATGAGGCCAATTAAGGCCACCGTGAGCGGAAGAGAAACCAAACAGGACATCATAAGGTAGGGTTGCTACTCTGAGTTCCCGGTTGACGTCATGAGGGTGGAACTCTGTAATCCACATACTATGTGTCCAATGATTGGTTATACCCAGGCCCCGCCTATCAGATGACCTTAGCCAGGTACTTCAACGCAGCAACCCTATCTTATGTTCTCTTGATTAGACCGTCTTCTGCTCAGAGTCGCATTTCAGCAGGATAAAGGCGCCTTCATTTCACATAATCCAGCGAGGCCAAAAAAGGCTACCGTGAGTGGAAGAGGAATCAAACAGCACAACATAAGGTAGGGTTGCTACTCTGGGGTACCCGGGTGACGTCATGAGAAAGGCGGGGTTCGGAACCCATAAATTATCTGATCAATGATTGGTCGGTCAATTCGAATCCCCACCTATCAGATAACGTTATCCGGCTACTTGAAAGCAGCAACCCTACCTTATGTTCTCCTATTTTGACCATCTTCCGCCCAGAGTCGCATTGCAGTAGTTGACCGAGCTTATTAAAGAGTGGACGTTCACACGTATGAGCGAGCCAACGAAGCCAAGAAAGGCCACCGTGAGCGGAAGAGAAACCAAACAGCACATCATAAGGTAGGGTAGCTTCTCTGAGCTCCCGGATGATGTCATGAGAAGGGCGGGGCTCTGAACCCCCAAATTATCTGATCAATGATTTGTCGGTCAATCCCAAACCCCACCTATCAGATGACGTCAGCCAGATACTTCAACGCAGCACCCCTATCTTATGTTCTCCTGTTTAGACCGTCTTCCGCTCAGAGTAGCATTTCAGCAGGATAAAGGCGCCTTCATTTCACATAATCCAGCGAGGCCAAACAAGGCTACCGTGAGCAGAAGAGGAATCAAACAGCACAACATAAGGTAGGGTGTCTACTCTGAGCTACCCGGGTGACGTTATGAGAAAGGCGGGGTTCGGAACTCATAAATTATCTGATCAATGATTGGTCGGTCAATTCCAATCCCCACCAATCAGATAACGTCATCCGGCTACTTCAGCGCAGCAACGATATCTTATGTTCTCCTATTTGGACCGTCTTCCGCCCAGAGTCGCATTTCAGCAGTTGACCGAGCTTATTAAAGAGTTAATATTCACATGAATGAGCCAGCGAGGCCAAGAAAGGCGACGTAAGGGGGAGAGAAACCAAACAGGACATCGTAAGGTAGAGTTGCTATTCTGGGCTCCCGGGTGACGTAATGAGAAGAGCTGGGCTTTGAACACATAAATTATCTGATCAATGATTGGTCGGTCAATTCCAAACTCCACCTATCAGATAACGTCGTCCGACTACTTCAACGCAGCAACCCTACCTTATGTTCTCTTATTTGTACCGTCTTCCGCCTAGAGTCGCATCTCAGCAGTTTACCGAGCTTATTAAAGATTTAACATTCACATGAATGAGCCAGCGAGGCTCGTTGGCTCATTTGAATGACTTCACTTTATGGTAAAAAAGACGGGGCACTCTGAGCGGATGACGGTCCAAACAGGAGAACATAAGGTAGAGTTGCTGCGTTCAAGTAGCCGGCTGAAGTCAGATGGTTTATAGGTACAAAATCCCGCCCTTATGATGACGTCATCCGGGCAACTCAGAGTAGCAACCCTACCTTATGTTGTGCTATTTGATTTCTCTTCAGCTCACTGAGGCCTTTCTTGGCCTCGCAGGCTAGATGACTCCTTATGGTAACAATGATAAATAAAAGCTCGGGCAACTGCTGAAATGCGACAATGAGCAGAAGACGGTCCAAACAGAACATAAGATAAGGTTGATTTGTTGAAGTACCTGGATGACGGGCTTGTAAGTGATTGAAGTTGGAAGTAGTGGAGTGTTGGACTTTGCCATTATTAGCCAGTGAACATTTTGATCACTGGGCTAACCACTCCCTCGACCCGTTAATCAAATCCTGCGCATGCGCATTAGATACGTGACGTCACAGTTGCCAAGGAAACGGAGACGCCGTGTGAGGCGCTAAAGATGTCAGAGTACGAGAATGTTGATATAGTCATGAATTTGACAGCAAGCCAGATTACAAAAATGATGAACCCCCAACTAAAAACTGCCCTTAACACACTTTTGAGTGCCAAGAGACAAGAAGAGCCTGGAAACTCAATCTTGCTGGAAGAAATAAAAGACCTTCGAGAAGAAATACGGGAAATGAAACAAGTCAAGAAAGAAGTGGAGTTGCTAACTACACGACGCATCCACAATAATCCATGGACAACAACTCTTCCTGGAATCCATGGATAGCAGGGAGAGAGGCCAGAACATCGTAGTCCTCGGTGTGAAGGAAGAAGCTGATGAGATGGGGACGTAGGATGATGAGAAAGTGAAGACAATCCTGGACGCTGCTGGATACACAGAAAATCTTGACATGATTAAATGGGAGATGAAGCGACTCGGCAAGGAGAATGATGAGAAGAAACGGCCAATACTACTGAGAGTAAACAACCAGAGACAGCGTGACAACAGAGCAGCGAAAAACATGAAAGAAGCTGGAACAACAATGGCAAGAATCTATTTGAAAAAGGATATTCACCCGGCGATTCGAAAAGAACAAGCTCGACTAAGGATGCGAGAGAAGGAAGAGAAAGAGAAACCGTGCAACGCTGCTTCGAACATCAGTTACGACTGGAAGAACAGAGTCCTGCTGAGGGATGGAGTTGTCATCCATCGATTCTCTCCAAAGTTTTTCCAGTAAGACGACAAAATAAGGTAGTGAAAATTTGTTCATGGAACATTGCTGGCTTGGGAGATAAGTTACAAGATAACTTGATCATACATTTTCTTATGAGTTTTGATATTGTATTTCTTTTAGAGGCGAAACAGTACTTTAACGTGACAGTACCAGGGTTTGATGTTTATACCAATGTATCACGAGTAGGTCAGCACCGAGGAGGAGTGGTTATGTTAGTCAAATGTAAACTAACGGACGATATCTTAAACGTGGATACAGACAGTGAGGGGCAAATATGGATAACCATGTCGTGGTGGCCATACCAGAAAATAGGTGGTGTGTATATTCCCCCAAGTGATTCACCATAGTTTAGCTCAGTGCAACACGCAGCCTTGGCGAGCCACACTGTCAGCCCTGGCGACGTCATCATCATGGGTGACTTTAACGGTAGAGTCGGCCAACCTCACTTGGTTGATGAGGCAGGATGTGTGTATCAGTATGACGGTGTGAAGGACAGGGTGGTGAATAGTCATGGTAAAACTCTTGTTGATATATGTCAGAATAATGATTTGGTAATAGTGAATAACCTTTTGTATGGAAGTGAACATTTCAACGGAAATTTATCCTTTAAACGCCGTGATACATGGCTGTCAGAAATTGATTTATGCCTATGTAAAGTGACTTGTTTAGATAAAATCAAGGAGTTACAAGTGCACCAAAATGTACGAGGATCAGACCATGCCCCATTATCCATTGCCTTGGATATTAATAAAGGAAAAGTGATCTCGGCCAAGGATTTGGTAGAAAGAGCAGATACCTTGGGACGAAGTTATCAGCCCAAGGCACCAGCCTATGTCTATAAACCTAGGAAATCAGCTAGCTATCAGAGAGTTAATCAGGAAGAATTCATAGGAAGATTAAACCAAGTGGAACCCCCTACTTTGAGGCAGGACAGTGATATCGATGAAGTCTTAATTATGGGATATGACATTATTATAGAGGCAGCTACGAGGTGGACCAGAGAAACAGAAAACGCGTCAGGTGTCTAGGACGCAGCACAGCCAACATGGTCAAGGATACTGCAGTCACAGGACAATAACCTGTTGTGGAAATCAATTAATTGTAAAGGGTCGTTAGAGGTGGGAAATGAAGAAAGACCTAGTGACTGTAACTTTAAAGAACATGTAGAAAAGCTATTGAACCCAATGGACAGCCCAAGTATCGAGGAGGTGGTACTAGAAAATAGTGTGCCCTACATTCCGGTGCTTGATGATCCATTTTCTACACAGGAGTTTATGGAGTCTGTTAATGGTATAAACAAAAACAAAAGTTATAATGGTATATGTCCTGGGATTGTACAGATGCTCCCTGAGCTATGGTTATCATTCTTTCTGATTCTTTTTAATGTTGTTTCATGAATATGAAGTATCCAGTCATGTGGTGCTACTTAAAATTAGTATTTATTTTCAAAACTGGGAACCGAATGGTATGTGACAACTATTTCTTTAATGGACACTTTAGCAAAAATTTATGACACACTAATATATAACAGACTACTTTTATGGTGTAACATCAACAATAAGTGCCAGGCTGGAGCGCAGAAGAAAAGAAGTTGCGTTGAACAAATATTGTCGTTACGATTGCTATGTGACTTCGCAGTATTTAGAAATGTTAAATTATATGTATTGTTTATAGATTTTAGTAAGGCTTACGATAGGGTCCCAAGAAATAAGATGATAGAGGTATTAAAGAGTCATGGATGTGGAAGACGAATGTTATTAGCTATTCAAGCAATGTATAGGTGTACAAAACATCTCTTGAAAACTGCTGCTGTTACCACTACAGTTGGAGTCCGTCAAGGAGCTCCAACTAGCTGTTTACTGTTTATTATATATATAGACCGCTTTGTGAACATGCTGAAGATGGCAGTTGCTGCAGATGGTTTTTTAGGAGGACTGCATGTCTTGCTATTAATGGATGATGCTGTTATCTTGGCAACCAGTAGAGATACTCTGAGTTGGCCGAGTGACGCCAAGAGAAGGGCGGGATTTTGTACCTATAACCATCTGACCAATGATTGGTCATGTCCAAACCCCACCTATGAAACGACTTCATCCGGCTACTTCAATAGAGCAACTCACCTTATGTTCTCCTATTTGTACCGTCTTCCACCCAGAGTCGCATTTCAGCAGTTGACCGAGCTTATCAAAGAGTCAACATTCACATGGTTGATCCAGTGAGGCCAAGTAAGGCCACCGTGAGGGGAAAAGAAACCAAACAGGACAGCATAAGGTAGGGTTGCTACTCTGAGCTCCCGAGTGACGTCATGAGAAGGGTAGGATTTTGTACCTATAAACTATTTGACCAATCGATTGGTCATGTCCAAGTCCCACGTATCAGATGACGTCATCCGGATACTTCAACGCAGCAACCCTACCTTATGTTCTCCTATTTGGACCGTCTTCCTCCTAAATTCGCATTTCAGCAGTTGACCGAGCTTATTAAAGAGTCAACATTTTTGCATGAATGAGACAGCGAGGCAAAGAATGACGACGTGAGGGGAAGAGAAACCAAACAGCACATCATAAGGTAGGGTAGCTACTCTGAGCTTCCGAGTGACGTCATGAGAAGAGCGGGGCTCTGAACACACAAATTATCTGATCAATGGTTGATCGGTAAGTTCCAAACCCCACCTATCAGATGACGTCTTCCGGGTACTTCAACACACCAACCCTACCTTATGTTCTCCTTTTTGGACCGTCTTTCGCCCATAATCGCATTGCAGCAGTTGACCGAGCTTATTAAAGAGGCGACATTCACATGAATGGGCCAGTTAGGCCAAGAAAGGCCTCCGTGACACTAAGAGAAAACAAACAGGACATCATAACGTAGGGTTGTATTCTGAGTTCCCGGGTGTCTCCAATGATTGGTTGTACCCAGGCCATGCCTATGAGATGACGTCAGCCATGTACTTCAACGCAGCAATCCTATCTTATGTTCTCCTGTTTGGACCCTCTTCCGCCTAGAGTCGCATTTCACCAGTTGACCGAGCTTATCAAAGAGTCAACATTCACAAGATTGCCAACGAGCCCAATTAAGGCCACCGTGAGCGGAAGAGAAACCAAACAGCACATTATAAGGTAGGGTTGCTACTCTGAATTCCCGGGTGACGTCATAAGCGTGGAGCTCTGTAATCCACATAGTATGTGTCCAATGATTGGTTATACCCAGGCCCCGCCTATCAGATGACATCAGCCGGGTACTTCAACGCAGCAACCCTATCTTATGTTTTTCTCTTTAGACCGTCTTCCGCTCAGATTCGCATTTCAGCAGTTGACCGAGCTTATTAAAGAGTCAACATTCACATGAATGAGCCAGCGAGTCCAAGAAAGGCGACGTAAGGGGGAGAGAAACAAAATAGGACATCATAAGGTAGGGTTGAAACTCTTACCTTCTGGGTAATGTCATGAGGAGAGCAGGGCTCTGAACACAAATTATCTGATCAATGATTGGTCGGTAAGCTCCAAACCCCACCTATCAGATGACGTCATCCGAATACTTCAACACACCAACCCTACCTTATGTTCTCCTTTTCTGACAGTCTTACGCCCATAGTCGCATTCCATTAGATGACCAAGTGAGCGGAAGAGAAACCAAACAGGACATCATTAGGTAGGGTTGCTTCTCTGAGCTCCCGGATGATGTCATGAGAAGGGCGGGGCTCTGAACCCACAAATTATCTGATCAATGATTGGTCGGTCAATCCCAAACCCCACCTATCAGATGACGTCAGCCGACAAGTTCAACGCAGCAACCCTATCTTATGTTCTGTTTGGACAGTCTTCCGTTCAGAGTCGCATTTCAGCAGGATAAAGCCGCCGTCATTTCACATAATCCAGCGAGGCTAACTAAACAAGGCCACCGTGACCGGAAGAGGAACCAAACAGCACAACATAAGGTAGGGTTGCTACTCTGAGTTACCCGAGTGACGTCATGAGAAGGGCGGGGTATTGTATATACAAACAATCTGATCAATGATTGGTCGGTCATGCCCAAGAGCCACCTATCATGCGACGTCATCCTTATGTTCTGTTTGGAGCGTCTTCTGCTCAGTGTCGCATTTCAGCATTTGCCCGAGCTTTATTATTATTATTATTATTATTGTTATTACCATAAGGAGTCTTCTAGCCAGCGAGGCCAAGAAAGGCCTCGTGAGCGGAAGAGAAACCAAACAGCACAACATAAGGTAGGGTTGCTACTCTGAGTTGCCCGAGTGACGTCATGAGAAGGGCGGGATTTTGTACCTATAAACCATCTGACCAATGATTGCTCATGTCCAAGCCCACCTATGAAACGACGTCATCCGGCTACTTCAATAGAGCAACCCACCTTATGTTCTCCTATTTGTACCGTCTTCCGCCCAGAGTCGCATTTCAGCAGTTGACCGAACCTATTAAAGAGTGAGTCAACATTCACATGATTGAGCCAATGAGGCCAATTAAGGTCACCGTGAGCGGAAGAGAAACCAAACAGGACATCATAAGGTAGGGTTGCTACTCTGAGTTCCCGTGTGACGTCATGAGGGTGGAGCTCTGTAATCCACATAGTATGTGTCCAATGATTGGTTTATCCAGGCCCCGCCCACCAAATGACGTTAGCCAGGTACTTCAACGCAGCAACCCTATCTTATGTTCTCCTATTTGGATCGTCTTCCGCCCAAACTCGCATTTCAGCAATTGACCGAGCTTACTAAAGAGACAACATTTCCATGAATGAGCCAGCGAGGCCAAGAAAGACGAAATGAGCGGAAGAGAAACCAAACACCACATCATAAGGTAGGGTTGCTACTCTGAGCTCCCGGGTGACGTCATGAGAAGAGCGGGGCTCTGAACACACAAATTATCTGATCAATGGTTGGTCGGTAAGTTATAAACCCTACCTATCAGATGACGTCATCCGAATACTTCCACACACCAACCCTACCTTATGTTCTCCCTTTTTGACCGTTTTCCGCCCATAGTCGCATTGCAGTAGTTGACCGTGCTAATTTAAGAGTCGACATTCACATGTATGAGGGAGCCAACGAGGCCAAGAAAGGCCACCGTGAGCGGAAGAGAAACTAAACAGGACATCATAAGGTAGGGTTGCTTCTCTGAGCTCCCGGATGATGTCATGAGAAGGGCGGGGCTCTGAACCCACAAATTATCTGATCAATGATTGGTCGGTCAATCCCAAACCCCTCCTATCATATGACGTAAACCGACAACTTCAACGCAGCAACCCTATCTTATGTTCTCCTGTTTGCACCGTCTTTCGCTCAGAGTCGCATTTCAACAGGATAAAGCGCCGTCATTTCACATAATCCAGCGCGGGCTAACTAAACAAGGCCACCGTGACCGGAAGAGGAACCAAACAGCACAACATAAGGTAGGGTTGCTACTCTGAGTTGCCCGAGTGACGTCATGAGAAGGGCGGGGTATTGTATATACAAACAATCTGATCAATGATTGGTCGGTCATGCCCAAGAGCCACCTATCATATGACGTCATCCTTATGTTCTGTTTGGAGCGTCTTCTGCTCAGTGTCGCATTTCAGCATTTGCCCGAGCTTTATTATTATTATTATTGTTATTATTATTACCATAAGGAGTCTTCTAGCCAGCGAGGCCAAGAAAGGCCTCCGTGAGCGGAAGAGAAATCAAACAGCACAATATAAAGTAGGGTTGCTACTCTGAGTTACCCGAGTGACGTCATGAGAAGGGCGTGATTTTGTACCTATAAGACATTTGACCAATGATTGGTCATGTCCGAGCCCCACTTATGAAATGACGTCATCCGGCTACTTCAGTAGAGCAACCCACCTTATGTTCTCCTATTTGTACCGTCTTCCGCCTAGAGTCGCATTTCAGATGTTGACCGAGCTTATTAAAGAGTGAGTCAACATTCACATGAATGAGCCAACGAGGCCAAGAAAAGGCCAACGTGAGCGGAAGAGAAACCAAACAGCACATCATAAGGTAGGGTTGCTACTCTGAGCTCCCGGGTTATGTCATGAGAAGGGCGGGGCGCTGAACACACAAATTATCTGATCAATGATTGGTTGGTCAATCCCAAACCCAACCTATCAGATGACGTCAGCCGACTACTTCATTGCAGTAGTTAACGGAGCTTATTAAAGAGTCGACATTCACATATATGAGCGAGCCAACGAGGCCAGAAAGGCCACCATGAGCGGAAGAGAAACCAAACAGCACATCATAAGGCAGGGTTGCTACTCTGAGCTCCCGGATGATGTCATGAGAAGGGCGTGGCTCTGAACCCACAAATTATATGATCAATGATTGATCGGTTAATCCCCAAACCCACCTATCAGATGACGTCAGCCGACATCTTCAACGAAGCAACCCTATCTTATGTTCTCCTGTTTGAACCGTCTTCCGCCTAGAGTCACAGGATAAAGCCGCCGTCATTTTACATAATCCAGTTAGGCTAACTAAACAAGGCCACCGTGACCGGAAGAGGAACCAAACAGCACAACATAAGGTAGGGTTGCTACTCTGAGTTGCCCGAGTGACGTCATGAGAAGGGTGGGATTTTGTACCTATAAACCATCTAACCAATCGATTTGTCATGTCCAAGCCCCACCCATCAGACGACGTCATCCGCATACTTCAACGCAGCAACCTACCTTATGTTCTCCTATTTGGACCGTCTTCCTCCCAAATTCGCATTTCAGCAGTTGACCGATCTTATTAAAGAGTCAACATTTGCATGAATGAGCCAGCGAGGCAAAGAAAGACGACGTAAGGGGAAGAGAAACCAAACAGGACATCATAAGTTAGGGTTGCTACTCTGAGCTCCCGGATGACGTCATGAGATGAGCGGGGCTCTAAACACACAAATTATCTGATCAATGGTTGGTTGGTAAGTTCGAAACCCCATCTATCAGATGACGTCTTCAGGGTACTTCAACACACCAACCCTACCTTATGTTCTCCTTTTTGCACCGTCTTTCGCCCATAATCGCATTGCAGCAGTTGGACCGAGCTTATTAAAGAGTCGACATTCACATAAATGGGCCAGTGAGGCCATGAAAGGCCACCGTGAGCCTAAGAGAAACCAAACAGGACATCATAAGGTAGAGTTGTATTCTGAGTTCCCGGGTGACGTCATGAGGTGGAGCTCCGTAAGCCACATAGTATGTTGTGCTATTTGGTTCCTCTTCCACTCACGGTGGCCTTGTTTGGCCTTGCTGGCTTATCTGAAATGACGACGGCTTTATCCTGCTGAAATGCGACTCTGAGCGGAAGACAGTCCAAAAAAGAAAACATAAGATAGTGTTGCTGCATTGAAGTGCCTAGATGACGTTTTCTGATAGGTGGGGCTTGGGACATACCGACCAATCATTGATCAGATAAGTTGTGGGTTCAGAGCCCCGCCCTTCTCATGTCACCCGGGCAACTCAGAGAAGCAACCTTACCTTGTGTTGTGCTGTTTGACTCCTCCTCCGCTCACGGAGGCCTTTCTAGGTTTCGCTGTCTAGAAGACTCCTTATGGTAATAATGATAAATAAAAGCTCGGGCATCTGCTGAAATTCGACTCTGAGCAGAGGACGGTCCAAACAAAACATAAGATATGGTTGGTTTTTAGAATCACCTGGATGACGGGCTTGTAACTGATTGAAGTTGGAAGTAGTGGAGTGTTGGACTTTGCCATTATTAGCCAGTGAAAATTTTGATCACTGGGCTAACCACTCCCTCGACCCGTCAGGCAAATCCTGCGCATGCGCATTAGAGGCGTGACGTCACAGTTGCCAAGGAAACGGAGACGCCGTGCGAGGCGCTAAAGATGGCAGAGTACGAGAATGTTGATATAGTCATGAATTTGGCAGCAAGCAAGATTACAAAAATGACGAACCCCCAACTAAAAACTGCCCTTAACACACTTTTGAGTGCCAAGAGACAAGAAGAGCCTGGAAACTCAATCTTGCTGGAAGAAATAAAAGACCTTCGAGAAGAAATACGGGAAATGAAACAAGTCAAGAAAGAAGTGGAGTTGCTAACTACACGACTAGATGATGCATCCACAATAATCCATGGACAACAACTCTTCCTGGAATCCATGGATAGCAGGGAGAGAGGCCAGAACATCGTAGTCCTCGGTGTGAAGGAAGAAGCTGATGAGATGGGGACGTCGGATGATGAGAAAGTGAAGACAATCCTGGACGCTGCTGGATACACAGAAAATCTTGACATGACTGAATGGGAGATGAAGCGACTCGGCAAGGAGAATGATGAGAAGAAACGGCCAATACTACTGAGATTAACAACCAGAGATAGCGTGACAACATCCTGAGAGCAGCGAAAAACCTGAAAAAAGCTGGAACAACAATGGCAAGAATCTATTTAAAAAAGGATACTCACCCGGCGATTCGAAAAGAACAAGCTCGACTAAGGATGCGAGAGAAGGAAGAGAAAGAGAAACCGTGCAACGCTGCTTCGAACATCAGTTACGACTGGAAGAACAGAGTCCTGCTGAGGGATGGAGTTGTCATCCATCGATTCTCTCCAAAGTTTTTCCAGTAAGACGACAAAATAAGGTAGTGAAAATTTGTTCATGGAACATTGCTGGCTTGAGAGATAAGTTACAAGATAACTTGATCACACATTTTCTTATGGGTTTTGATATTGTATTTCTTTTAGAGGCGAAACAGTACTTTAACGTGACAGTACCAGGGTTTGATGTTTATACCAATGTATCACGAGTAGGTCAGCACCGAGGAGGAGTGGTTATGTTAGTCAAATGTAAACTAACGGACGACATCTTAAACGTGGATACAGACAGTGAGGGGCAAATATGGATAACCATGTCGTGGTGGCCATACCAGAAAATAGGTGGTGTGTATATTCCCCCAAGTGATTCACCATAGTTTAGCTCAGTGCAACACGGAGCCTTGGAGAGCCACACCGTCAGCCCTGGCGACGTCATCATCATGGGTGACTTTAACGGTAGAGTCGGCCAGCCTCACTTGGTTGATGAGGCAGGATGTGTGTATCAGTATGTCGGTGTGAAGGACAGGGTGGTGAATAGTCATGGTAAAACTCTTGTTAATATATGTCAGAATAATGATTTGGTAATAGTGAATAACCTTTTGTATGGAAGTGAACATTTCAACGGAAATTTATCCTTTAAATGCCGTGATACATGGCTGTCAGAAATTGATTTATGCCTATGTAAAGTGACTTGTTTAGATAAGATCAGGGAGTTACTAGTGCACCAAAATGTACGAGGATCAGACCATGCCCCATTATCCATTGCCTTGGATATTAATAAAGGAAACGTGATCTCGGCCAAGGATTTGGTAGAAAGAACAGATATCTTGGGACAAAGTTATCAGTCCAAGGCACCAGCCTTTGTCTATAAACCTAGGAAATCAGCTAGCTATCAGAGAGTTAATCAGGAAGAATTCATAGGAAGATTAAACCAAGTGGAACCCCCTACTTTGAGGCAGGACAGTGATATCGATGAAGGCTTAAATATGGGATATGACATTATTATAGAGGCAGCTACGAGGTGGACGAAACAGAAAACGCGTCAGGTGACTAGGGACGCAGCACAGGCAACATGGTCAAGGATACTGCAGTCACAGGACAATAACCTGTTGTGGAAATCAATTAATTGGAAAGGATCGTTAGAGGTGGGAAACGAAGAAAGACCGAGTGACTGTAACTTTAAAGAACATGTAGAAAAGCTATTGAACCCAATGGACAGCCCAAGTATCGAGGAGGTGGTACTAGAAAATAGTGTGCCCTACATTCCGGTGCTTGATGATCCATTTTCTACACAGGAGTTTATGGAGTCTGTTAATGGTATAAACAAAAACAAAAGTTATAATGGTATATGTCCTGGGATTGTACAGATGATCCCTGAGCTATGGTTATCATTCTTTCTGATTCTTTTTAATGTTGTTTCATGAATATGAAGTATCCAGTCATGTGGTGCTACTTAAAATTAGTATTTATTTTCAAAACTGGGAACCGAATGGTATGTGACAACTATTTCTTTAATGGACACTTTAGCAAAAATTTATGACACACTAATATATAACAGACTACTTTTATGGTGTAACATCAACAATAAGTGCCAGGCTGGAGCGCAGAAGAAAAGAAGTTGCGTTGAACAAATATTGTCGTTACGATTGCTATGTGACTTCGCAGTATTTAGAAATGTTAAATTAAATGCATTGTTTATAGATTTTAGTAAGGCTTACGATAGGGTCCCAAGAAATAAGATGATAGAGGTATTAAAGAGTCATGGATGTGGAAGACGAATGTTATTAGCTATTCAAGCAATGTATAGGTGTACAAAACATCTCTTGAAAACTGCTGCTGTTACCACTACAGTTGGAGTCCGTCAAGGAGCTCCAACTAGCTGTTTACTGTTTATTATATATATAGACCGCTTTGTGAACATGCTGAAGATGGCAGTTGCTGCAGATGGTTTTTTAGGAGGACTGCATGTCTTGCTATTAATGGATGATGCTGTTATCTTGGCAACCAGTAGAGATACTCTGAGTTGGCCGAGTGACGCCAAGAGAAGGGCGGGATTTTGTACCTATAACCATCTGACCAATGATTGGTCATGTCCAAACCCCACCTATGAAACGACTTCATCCGGCTACTTCAATAGAGCAACTCACCTTATGTTCTCCTATTTGTACCGTCTTCCACCCAGAGTCGCATTTCAGCAGTTGACCGAGCTTATCAAAGGGTCAGCATTCACATGGTTGATCCAGTGAGGCCAAGTAAGGCCACTGTGAGGGGAAAAGAAACCAAACAGGACAGCATAAGGTAGGGTTGCTACTCTGAGCTCCCGAGTGACGTCATGAGAAGGGTAGGATTTTGTACCTATAAACTATTTGACCAATCGATTGGTCATGTCCAAGTCCCACGTATCAGATGACGTCATCCGGATACTTCAACGCAGCAACCCTACCTTATGTTCTCCTATTTGGACCGTCTTCCTCCTAAATTCGCATTTCAGCAGTTGACCGAGCTTATTAAAGAGTCAACATTTTTGCATGAATGAGACAGCGAGGCAAAGAATGACGACGTGAGGAGAAGAGAAACCAAACAGCACATCATAAGGTAGGGTAGCTACTCTGAGCTTCCGAGTGACGTCATGAGAAGAGCGTGGCTCTGAACACACAAATTATCTGATCAATGGTTGATCGGTAAGTTCCAAACCCCACCTATCAGATGACGTCTTCCGGGTACTTCAACACACCAACCCTACCTTATGTTCTCCTTTTTGGAACGTCTTTCGCCCATAATCCCATTGCAGCAGTTGACCGAGCTTATTAAAGAGGCGACATTCACATGAATGGGCCAGTTAGGCCAAGAAAGGCCTCCGTGACACTAAGAGAAAACAAACAGGACATCATAACGTAGGGTTGTATTCTGAGTTCCCGGGTGTCTCCAATGATTGGTTGTACCCAGGCCATGCCTATGAGATGACGTCAGCCATGTACTTCAACGCAGCAATCCTATCTTATGTTCTCCTGTTTGGACCCTCTTCCGCCTAGAGTCGCATTTCACCAGTTGACCGAGCTTATCAAAGAGTCAACATTCACAAGATTGCCAACGAGCCCAATTAAGGACACCGTGAGCGGAAGAGAAACCAAACAGCACATTATAAGGTAGGGTTGCTACTCTGAATTCCCGGGTGACGTCATAAGCGTGGAGCTCTGTAATCCACATAGTATGTGTCCAATGATTGGTTATACCCAGGCCCCGCCTATCAGATGACATCAGCCGGGTACTTCAACGCAGCAACCCTATCTTATGTTTTTCTCTTTAGACCGTCTTCCGCTCAGATTCGCATTTCAGCAGTTGACCGAGCTTATTAAAGAGTCAACATTCACATGAATGAGCCAGCGAGTCCAAGAAAGGCGACGTAAGGGGGAGAGAAACAAAATAGGACATCATAAGGTAGGGTTGAAACTCTTACCTTCTGGGTAATGTCATGAGGAGAGCAGGGCTCTGAACACAAATTATCTGATCAATGATTGGTCGGTAAGCTCCAAACCCCACCTATCAGATGACGTCATCCGAATACTTCAACACACCAACCCTACCTTATGTTCTCCTTTTCTGACAGTCTTACGCCCATAGTCGCATTCCATTAGATGACCAAGTGAGCGGAAGAGAAACCAAACAGGACATCATTAGGTAGGGTTGCTTCTCTGAGCTCCCGGATGATGTCATGAGAAGGGCGGGGCTCTGAACCCACAAATTATCTGATCAATGATTGGTCGGTCAATCCCAAACCCCACCTATCAGATGACGTCAGCCGACAAGTTCAACGCAGCAACCCTATCTTATGTTCTGTTTGGACAGTCTTCCGTTCAGAGTCGCATTTCAGCAGGATAAAGCCGCCGTCATTTCACATAATCCAGCGAGGCTAACTAAACAAGGCCACCGTGACCGGAAGAGGAACCAAACAGCACAACATAAGGTAGGGTTGCTACTCTGAGTTACCCGAGTGACGTCATGAGAAGGGCGGGGTATTGTATATACAAACAATCTGATCAATGATTGGTCGGTCATGCCCAAGAGCCACCTATCATGCGACGTCATCCTTATGTTCTGTTTGGAGCGTCTTCTGCTCAGTGTCGCATTTCAGCATTTGCCCGAGCTTTATTATTATTATTATTATTATTATTATTACCATAAGGAGTCTTCTAGCCAGCGAGGCCAAGAAAGGCCTCGTGAGCGGAAGAGAAACCAAACAGCACAACATAAGGTAGGGTTGCTACTCTGAGTTGCCCGAGTGACGTCATGAGAAGGGCGGGATTTTGTACCTATAAACCATCTGACCAATGATTGCTCATGTCCAAGCCCACCTATGAAACGACGTCATCCGGCTACTTTAATAGAGCAACCCACCTTATGTTCTCCTATTTGTACCGTCTTCCGCCCAGAGTCGCATTTCAGCAGTTGACCGAACCTATTAAAGAGTGAGTCAACATTCACATGATTGAGCCAATGAGGCCAATTAAGGTCACCGTGAGCGGAAGAGAAACCAAACAGGACATCATAAGGTAGGGTTGCTACTCTGAGTTCCCGTGTGACGTCATGAGGGTGGAGCTCTGTAATCCACATAGTATGTGTCCAATGATTGGTTTATCCAGGCCCCGCCCACCAAATGACGTTAGCCAGGTACTTCAACGCAGCAACCCTATCTTATGTTCTCCTATTTGGATCGTCTTCCGCCCAAACTCGCATTTCAGCAATTGACCGAGCTTACTAAAGAGACAACATTTCCATGAATGAGCCAGCGAGGCCAAGAAAGACGAAATGAGCGGAAGAGAAACCAAACACCACATCATAAGGTAGGGTTGCTACTCTGAGCTCCCGGGTGACGTCATGAGAAGAGCGGGGCTCTGAACACACAAATTATCTGATCAATGGTTGGTCGGTAAGTTATAAACCCTACCTATCAGATGACGTCATCCGAATACTTCCACACACCAACCCTACCTTATGTTCTCCCTTTTTGACCGTTTTCCGCCCATAGTCGCATTGCAGTAGTTGACCGTGCTAATTTAAGAGTCGACATTCACATGTATGAGGGAGCCAACGAGGCCAAGAAAGGCCACCGTGAGCGGAAGAGAAACTAAACAGGACATCATAAGGTAGGGTTGCTTCTCTGAGCTCCCGGATGATGTCATGAGAAGGGCGGGGCTCTGAACCCACAAATTATCTGATCAATGATTGGTCGGTCAATCCCAAACCCCTCCTATCATATGACGTAAACCGACAACTTCAACGCAGCAACCCTATCTTATGTTCTCCTGTTTGGACCGTCTTCCGCTAAGAGTCGCATTTCAGCAGGATAAAGCCGCCGTCATTTCATATAATCCAGCGAGGCTAACTAAACAAGGCCACCGTGACCGGAAGAGGAACCAAACAGCACAACATAAGGAAGGGTTGCTAATCTGAGTTGCCCGAGAGACGCCATCAAAAGGGCGGGGTATTGTATATACAAACAATCTGATCAATGATTGGTCGGTCATGCCCAAGAGCCACCTATCATGTGACGTCATCCTTATGTTCTGTTTGGAGCGTCTTCTGCTCAGTGTCGCATTTCAGCATTTGCCCGAGCTTTATTATTATTATTATTGTTATTATTATTACCATAAGGAGTCTTCTAGCCAGCGAGGCCAAGAAAGGCCTCCGTGAGCGGAAGAGAAATCAAACATCACAATATAAAGTAGGGTTGCTACTCTGAGTTGCCCGAGTGACGTCATGAGAAGGGCGGGATTTTGTACCTATAAGGCATCTGACCAATGATTGGTCATGTCCAAGCCCCACCTATGAAACGACGTCATCCGGCTACTTCAATAGAGCAACCCACCTTATGTTCTCCTATTTGTACCGTCTTCCGCCAAGAGTCGCATTTCAGCAGTTGACCGAGCTTATTAAAGAGTGAGTCAACAAACATTCACATGAATGAGCCAGCGAGGCCAAGAAAAGGCCACCGTGAGCGGAAGAGAAACCAAACAGGACATCATAAGGTAGGGTTGCTACTCTGAGCTCCCGGGTGACGTCATGAGAAGAGCTGGGATTTGAACACATAAATTATCTGATTAATGATTGGTCGGTAAGTTGCAAACCCCAACTATTAGATGACGTTATCCGAATACTTCAACACACCAACCCTACCTCATGCTATCCTTTTTTGACGGTCTATCGCCCATAGTCGCATTGCAGTAGTTGACCGAGCTTATTAAAGACTCGACATTCACATGTATGAGCGAGCCAACGAGGCCAAGATAGGGCACCATGAGCGGAAGAGAAACCAAACAGCACATCATAAGGTAGGGTTACTACTCTGAGCTCCCGGATGATGTCATGAGAAGGGCGGGGCTCTGAACCCACAAATTATCTGATCAGTGATTGGTCGGTCAATCCCAAACCCCACCTATCAGATGACGTTAGCCGACAACTTCAACGCAGCAACCCTATCTTATGTTCTCCTGTTTGCACCGTCTTTCGCTCAGAGTCGCATTTCAACAGGATAAAGGCGCCGTCATTTCACATAATCCAGCGCGGGTAACTAAACAAGGCCACCGTTACCGGAAGAGGAACCAAACAGCACAACATAAGGTAGGGTTGCTACTCTGAGTTGCCCGAGTGACGTCATGAGAAGGGCGGGGTATTGTATATACAAACAATCTGATCAATGATTGGTCGGTCATGCCCAAGAGCCACCTATCATATGACGTCATCCTTATGTTCTGTTTGGAGCGTCTTCTGCTCAGTGTCGCATTTCAGCATTTGCCCGAGCTTTATTATTATTATTATTGTTATTATTATTACCATAAGGAGTCTTCTAGCCAGCGAGGCCAAGAAAGGCCTCCGTGAGCGGAAGAGAAATCAAACAGCACAATATAAAGTAGGGTTGCTACTCTGAGTTACCCGAGTGACGTCATGAGAAGGGCGTGATTTTGTACCTATAAGACATTTGACCAATGATTGGTCATGTCCGAGCCCCACTTATGAAATGACGTCATCCGGCTACTTCAGTAGAGCAACCCACCTTATGTTCTCCTATTTGTACCGTCTTCCGCCTAGAGTCGCATTTCAGATGTTGACCGAGCTTATTAAAGAGTGAGTCAACATTCACATGAATGAGCCAACGAGGCCAAGAAAAGGCCAACGTGAGCGGAAGAGAAACCAAACAGCACATCATAAGGTAGGGTTGCTACTCTGAGCTCCCGGGTTATGTCATGAGAAGGGCGGGGCGCTGAACACACAAATTATCTGATCAATGATTGGTTGGTCAATCCCAAACCCAACCTATCAGATGACGTCAGCCGACTACTTCATTGCAGTAGTTAACGGAGCTTATTAAAGAGTCGACATTCACATATATGAGCGAGCCAACGAGGCCAAGAAAGGCCACCATGAGCGGAAGAGAAACCAAACAGCACATCATAAGGCAGGGTTGCTACTCTGAGCTCCCGGATGATGTCATGAGAAGGGCGTGGCTCTGAACCCACAAATTATATGATCAATGATTGATCGGTTAATCCCAAACCCCACCTATCAGATGACGTCAGCCGACATCTTCAACGAAGCAACCCTATCTTATGTTCTCCTGTTTGAACCGTCTTCCGCCTAGAGTCACAGGATAAAGCCGCCGTCATTTTACATAATCCAGTTAGGCTAACTAAACAAGGCCACCGTGACCGGAAGAGGAACCAAACAGCACAACATAAGGTAGGGTTGCTACTCTGAGTTGCCCGAGTGACGTCATGAGAAGGGTGGGATTTTGTACCTATAAACCATCTAACCAATCGATTTGTCATGTCCAAGCCCCACCCATCAGACGACGTCATCCGCATACTTCAACGCAGCAACCCTACCTTATGTTCTCCTATTTGGACCGTCTTCCTCCCAAATTCGCATTTCAGCAGTTGACCGATCTTATTAAAGAGTCAACATTTGCATGAATGAGCCAGCGAGGCAAAGAAAGACGACGTAAGGGGAAGAGAAACCAAACAGGACATCATAAGTTAGGGTTGCTACTCTGAGCTCCCGGATGACGTCATGAGATGAGCGGGGCTCTAAACACACAAATTATCTGATCAATGGTTGGTTGGTAAGTTCGAAACCCCATCTATCAGATGACGTCTTCAGGGTACTTCAACACACCAACCCTACCTTATGTTCTCCTTTTTGCACCGTCTTTCGCCCATAATCGCATTGCAGCAGTTGACCGAGCTTATTAAAGAGTCGACATTCACATAAATGGGCCAGTGAGGCCATGAAAGGCCACCGTGAGCCTAAGAGAAACCAAACAGGACATCATAAGGTAGAGTTGTATTCTGAGTTCCCGGGTGACGTCATGAGGTGGAGCTCCGTAAGCCACATAGTATGTTGTGCTATTTGGTTCCTCTTCCACTCACGGTGGCCTTGTTTGGCCTTGCTGGCTTATCTGAAATGACGACGGCTTTATCCTGCTGAAATGCGACTCTGAGCGGAAGACAGTCCAAAAAAGAAAACATAAGATAGTGTTGCTGCATTGAAGTACCCGGCTGACGTCATCTGATAGACGGGCCTGGGTATAACCAATCATTGGACGGATACTTTGTAGATTACAGAGCTCCTCCCTCATGACGTCACCCGGGAGCTCAGAGTAGCAACCCTACCTTATGATGTCCTGTTTGGTTTCTCTTTCGCTCACGGTCGCCTTTCTTGGCCTCGCTGGCTCATTCATGTGAATGTTGAGTCTTTAATAAGCTCGGTCAACTGCTGAAACCCAACTCTGAGCGGATGACGGTCCAAACAGAACATAAGGTAGGCTTGCTGTGTTGAAGTATCAGGATGACGTCATATGATAGGTGGCGCTGGGGCATGACCGACCAATCATTGATCAGATTGTTTGTATATACAATACCCCGCCCTTCTCATGGCGTCACTCGGGCAACTCAGAGTAGCAACCCTACCTTATGTTGTGCTGTTTGATTCCTCTTCCGCTCACGGAGGCCTTTCTAGGCCTGGCTAGCTAGAAGACTCCTTATGGTAATAATGATAATAAAAAAGCTCGGGCAAATGCTGAAATGCTACTCTGAGCAGAAAATGGTCCAAACAGAACATAAGATAGTTTTGGTTTGTTGAAGTACCTGGATGACGTCATCTGATAGGTGTTGCTTGGGACTTACCGACCAATCATTGATCAGATAATTTGTGGGTTGAGCCCCGCCCTTCTCATGACGTGTCACCCGGGTACCACAGAGTAGCAACCCTACCTTATGTTGTGCTGTTTGGTTCCTCTTCCGCTCACGGTAGCCTTGTTTGACCTCGCTGGCTTATGTGAAATGGCGACGGCTTTATCCTGCTGAAATGCGACTCTGAGCGGAAGACGGTTCAAAAAGGAAAACATAAGATAGGGTTGCTCCGTTGATGTACCCTGATGACGTCATCTGATAGACGGGGCCTGGGTATAACCAATCATTGGACACATTCTATGTGGAATGCAGAGCTCCACCCTCATGACGTCACCCGGGAACTCAGAGTAGCAACCCTACCTTATGATGTCCTGTTTGGTTTCTCTTCCGCTCACGGTGGCCTTTCTTGGCCTCACTGTCTCATTCATGTGAATGTTGACTCTTTAATAAGGTCGGTCAACTGCTGAAATGCGAGTCTGGGCGGAAGACGGTCCAAACAGGAGAACATAAGGTAGGGTTGCTGCGTTGAAGTGCCCGGATGACGTCATCTGATAGGCGGGGCCTGGGCATGACCTACCAAATCTTTGGGCAGATATTTTGTGGGTTCAGAGCCCCGCCCTTGTCATGACGTCACCTGGTAGCTCAGCCTTTACTAGCCTCGCTGGCTCATTTGAATGACGACACTATGGGAAAAGAAAGGGCACTCTGAGCGGAAGACGGTCCAAACAGGAGAACATAAGGCAGGGTTGCTGCTTTGAAGTGCCCGGATGACGTCATATGATAGGTGGCGCTTGGACATAACCGACCAATCATTGATCAGATAGTTTGTATATACAAAACCCCGCCCTTATCATGACGTCATTCAGGTCTCTCAGAGAAGCAACCTTACCTTATGTTGTGCTGTTTGGTTCCTCTTCCGCTCACGGAGGCCTTTCTAGGCCACGCTGGCTAGAAGACTCCTTATGGTAATTCATACTATTCGCCATTTCCCACATTAGCGAGGTAGCGTTAAGAACAGAGGACTGGGCCTTTGAGGGAATATCCTCATATGGCCCCCTTCTCTGTTCCTTCTTTTGGAAAATTTAAATACATATGTATATATATATATATATATATATATATATATATATATATATATATATTTCTTTTTTTTTTCATACTATTCGCCGTTTCCCGCGATAGCGAGGTAGCGTTAAGAACAGAGGACTGGGCCTCTGAGGAAACATCCTCACCCGGCCCCCTTTTCTGTTCCTTCCTTTGGAAAAAAAAAAAAAAGAAAAAAAAAAAAACGAGAGGGGAGGATTTCCAGCCCCCCGCTCCCTTCCCTTTTAGTCGCCTTCTACGACACGCAGGGAATACGTGGGAAGTATTCTTTCTCCCCTATCCCCAGGGATGGTAATTATAATAATAAAAAAAACTTGGGCAAATGCTGAAATGCGACTCTGAGCAGAAGACGGTCCAAACAAAACATCAGATAGTTTTGGTGTGTTGAAGTACCTGGATGACGTTTTCTGATAGGTGGGGCTTGGGACTTACCGACCAATCATTGATCAGATAATTTGTGGGTTCAGAACCCCGCCCTTCTCATGACGTCACCCGGGTACCTCAGAGTAGCAACCATACTTTTTTTTTTTTTCACTATTGCCAGTTAGTAATGTGCAATGGGGGAAGATCTATATACTGTGCGAAGGTCTTAACTGTCGGCTAAGCTACGTATTGATAGTGAAGGAAGTTGTTAATTGGAAAGAGTGTATGGATACTGTAAGGGGAAGACTATATATGGCCAGAATGCTGATAGCACAGTTCGAGATAAGTTTTAAGGTGGCAGTTAGATGATGTTTCGGACTCTGTTGGGTCCGGCGACTTAGGTTGCCGACTTAGGCACAGCGACCTTCCAGCACCGCTCACCTTCCAGTGCGGCCGTCGCGCGGGAGCAATGGGCAATCCTGCCAAGGCGTCCATCACCCCGCCCGACAACCCGCCCTCAGGAACTGGTACCTGCATGTGGGGGCCACGGGAGAACAGCCTAATCCCGCACACCCTAAGCCGACAAAGGGGAGATGACCTTACGCCTGCCCGGTGGGCCGAAACCAGATGTTCGAGGCAGACTCTGACTATTAGCCTGTGCTCTTGGACCACATCCTGTGAAGGGAGTACGTCCAGGTTAGGGCTTTGACACTGCACACCTCAAGGTCCCGGTATGTCAACCCTAGCCCTCTGAGAGCACTCACGCTTTCCTGACACCATGCACCTCGCCAACTCAGGGTGGCCGAAGACACGTGCACGATGTCTTTCCCGGTGTATTCACGTATGCCTTGTAAGACTTCCGGGGTACCGTAGTAGCTGCACTTGTACTGATGTGCAGCTGAAAGCGGGAAGTGAATCCCAGAGACCTGAGTGTCAATTATGTAGGCCTCTGTGCCTTTGGAACCCACGATGTCCGGCTTCCTAAAGGACCCCACAATCGGAATGCGCGGCTCGCAGGACACCTAAAAACCTCTTTGTCTCAGTCGCCCGGCCAAATAGTCACAGATGTTGTCGTGCCGTTTTACCTTCCCGCCATATGTACGAGGCGTACCCGGCTTCTGGCAGGTATCACAGAGGCCGTTGATCTCGGGCCGGCCTCTGGACGCTCTTGCAGGGGTGGGTAATGCGCCTATCCGCACTTGGACGGCCTTCACGTAGTCGGCACCGGACAGGAAACGGTTCCCGCTGTTCACCCATCTGCTCACCTGAGGCACAGTGGCAGATGGAGCAAGAGCCGCACCGTCGACGGTGCTGACCAGGTTCGGACTTACTCCCCGCCTGTCGACCGGCAATGCATGCGGGTCCAGACCAGCGCTGCAGCTTGCTCAACACTGCAGGCTCCCAGACCGCCGCCTGAATCACTGGGTCGGTCGAGGTGAGCAGTTTTCCGAACCGCGCTTGTTTATTTAGCCGGACGGTTGAAACAAAGTCTGGTATACCCAGCCCACCATCTCCAGCTGTCGAGTGGAAGAATGCACAGGGCACGCCATGGGCTAGGCGCAGCCAGCGGCGGACCGCTACTCGCACTTGCCTGTCCATGCACGCTGAGTCTTATATGCTTCCCCCAACACCAGTCGATGCATGAGCTTGGGCATCAGATGCTCCACAAGCAACGCAATCCGCTGTTGAGGTTTTAGAGGGGCCCTGGTGATGTTTCGGAGCCCCTCTTCTAGCAGAACTCCATATGACTTACGCCGACCCCCGGCCCCGACGAGAATCGCGAGGCACTTGTATTCGTCCTCAGCATTGATGGAGCCGACAGCGCTACCCAAGACTTGGAACGTCCTGTTCTTATTGACGTACCAAGTCTTGCGCTTGCCGTCGACCTCCATGCTGAGGGTGCGACACTTCCCTGGGTTGACCTGAAGCCCAACCCCCGCGAGGGTCGCAGCCATCACGTCCATTGCCTTCTGCAACCCAGTGGGCGTCTGCGCAACCAGAACCAAATCATCGGCAAAAGCCAATGTTGATACTGTTTTGTCTCCCAACTTAACCCCTACACCGGTCTCCTTCACCCTCGCGATTCCCTCATAATGGGTCACCCGGTTTGAACCCACGAGTCATATTAATCTTCTCCGACATCCCGTCGCTGCCTTCAATGTTAGTGAAGGCTCGGTCGTACGTCGACATAATGTATGTTCTGACGAGGGCAGGGTTGCCCTTCCGCGACATGGCTCGCTCGATAGTGCTATGGTTAACACTGTCAAATGCTTTGGCCATGTCGAGGAATGCCAGGTGCACACCGTGGGCGTGTGCCCGCGCACGACCGACGATCGCATCCAAGATCGTGAGGTTCTCGAGGCATCCGTCCACTGGAACGAATGCCTTTTGAGCCTCATCGATCTGGACGAGGCTCGAGATGCGGCTGCTCAAGATCTTATGGAGCAGACGGACTACGGCACAGATGGTGATAGGCCTGTAGTCCTTGGGTTCGGTTCGGTTGGGGACCTTAGGTATCAGCACCGTTCTGTTAGCCTTCAATGGCTCTGGAACGCAGACGTAGCTAACAGAGGTTGAACATTTTGGCTAGAACCCTCGGAGGAATGGACTTCAGCAACCGAGTCGACATTCCATCAGGTCCAGGAGCAGATGTTCTGGTGGCTTTGAGGTGGTGTGCTACCTCGTCTAAGGTTATGATCTCTGCCAGTTGTTCACGTGTTAAGTCAAAGTCGGTAATGGAACGTTTGTCCGGCTCAGATGGTCGAGAGAAGAGAGCCTCCCAAAAGGGGTTGAGGCGTTCCGGCCCAACCGAAATTGGCGGTACCTCCCAGTCACCTTTGAGTACCTGTCCAGCAGCCAAAGATCTATTCTCACGATAGAGTCTCTATACTTTGCGGTATTGCTCCCTTCTAAGCCGGTTCCCAAGCAAAGGAGCCTCCTCCGCGCGGCGTACGCGGCCTGAGTTCGCCGACTGCCTTGAACCACCTCCACCACGATTCGGGCGGTCTTGGGGCGAGTTGCAGGAGCTTAGCATCTGTGATGCGTGCTCTGCAACTGCCCTGGTTGCGGCGAGGCTGTCTCCCTGACGCAAGTGGTCAAGGGCTTCATTTAGGACGACCTCGCCCCACGATGTACTTGCGGGGTCAAGTAGTAATGCGTCGAAATAAGCGACAGTCTCCGCCACAAAGGAAGTAATCGATTGAGATGGGGATTGGGGGACCCGCGGAATGACTGGGACAGATCAAACCGTGGGAGGAATGGTCATCTCACCACTGGGTTCCGCACTCGCGTACATCCCTTGACATTCTCATGACATTATCCGGGAGCTCAGAGAAGCAACCTTAACTTATGATGTGCTGTTTGGTTCTCTTTCGCTCACGGTGGCCTTTCTTGGCCTCGTTGGCTCGCTCATACATGTGAATGTCGACTCTTTAATAAGCTCGGTCAACTACTGCAATGCGACTATGGGCGGAAGACGGTCTAAAAAGGAGAACCTAATTTAGGGTTGGTGTGTTGAAGTATTCGGATGACGTCATCTGATAGGTGGTGTTTGGAACTTACCGACCAATCATTGATCAGACAACTTATGTGTTCAAGGCCCAGCTCTTCTCATGACGTCACCCGGGAGCTCAGAGTAGCAACCCTACCTTATGATGTCCTGTTTGGTTTCTCTCCCCCTTAAGTCGTTTTCTTGGGCTCGCTAGCTCATTCATGTGAATGTTGACTCTTTAATAAGCTCGGTCAACTGCTGAAATGCGACTCTGGGTGGAAGACGGTCCAAACAAGAGAACATAATTAGGGTTGCTGCGTTGAAGTAGTCGGATGACGTTATCTGATAGGTGGGTATTGGAATTGACCGACCAATAATTGATCAGATAATTCATGGGTTCCGAACCCCGCCTTTCTCATGACGTCACCCCGGTACCTCAGAGTACCAACCCTACCTTATATTGTGCTGTTTGATTTCTCTTCCGCTCACGGTAGCCTTGTTTGGCCTCGCTGGATTATATGAAATGAAGGCGCCTTTATCCTGCTGAAATGCGACTCTGAGCGGAAGACGGTCTAATCAGGAGGACATAAGATAGGATTGCTGCGTTGAAGTTGTCGGCTGACATCATCTGATATGCGGGGCCTGGGTATAACCAATCATTGGACACATACTATGTGAATTACAGAGCTCCACCTTCATGACGTCACCCGGGAACTGAGAGTAGCAACCCTACCTTATGATGTCCTGTTTGGTTTCTCCTCCGCTCACGGTGGCCCTAATTGTTCTCATTGGCTCAATCATGTGAATGTTGACTCTTTGATAAGCTCGATCAACTGCTGAAATGCGACCCTGGGCGGAAGACGGTCCAAACCGGATAACATAATTAGGGTTGCTGCAATGAAGTAGTCGGCTGACGTCATCTGATAGGTGGGGTTTGTGATTGACCGACCAATCATTGATCAGATAATTTGTGGATTCTGAGCCCCGCCCTTCTCCTGACGTCACCCGGGTACATCAGAGTAGCAACCCTACCTTATGTTGTGCTGTTTGGTTCTCCTTCCGCTCACGGTAGCCTTGTTTGGCCTCGCTGGATTATGTAAAATGAAGGCGCCTTTATCCTGCTGAAATGCAACTCTTAGCGGAAGACGGTCTAAACAGGAAAACATAAGATATGGTTGCTGCGTTGAAGTACCTGGCTGACGTCATGTGATAGGCGGGGCCTGGGTATAAACCAATCATTGGACACATACTAAGTGGACGTCACCCGGGAGGTCAGAGTAGCAACCCTACCTTATGATGTCCTGTTGGTTTTTCTTCCGCTCACGGTGTCCTTTCTTGGCCTCGTTGGCTCATTCATAGGAATGTTGACTCTTTAATAAGCTCGGTCAACTGCTGAAATGCGACTCTGGGCGGAAGATGGTCCAAACAGGAGAAAATAAGGTAGGGTTGCTGCATTGAAGTAGCCGGATGTTGTCGTGTGATAGGTGGGGCTTGGACATGACCAATCATTGGTCAGATGGTTTATAGGTACGTGGCCTCGTTGGCTCATTCATGTGAATGTCGACTCTTTGATAAGCTCGGTCAACTGCTGCAATGCGACTATTTGCTGAAGACGTTCCAAAAAGGAGAACATAAGGTAGGGGTGGTGTCGCATTTCAGCATTTCCCCGAGCTTTATTATTATTATTATTATTATTATTATTATTATTATTATTATTATTATTATTACTACCATAGGGAGTGTTTTAGCAAGCGAGGCCAAGAAAGGCCTCCGTGAACGAAAGACAAATCAAACAGCACAATATAAAGTAGGGTTGCTACTCTGAGTTGCCCGAGTGACGTCATGAGAAAGGCGGGATTTTGTACCTATAAGGCATCTGACCAATGATTGGTCATGTCCAAGCCCCACCTATGAAACGACGTCATCCGGCTACTTCAATAGAGCAACCCATCTTATGTTCTCCTATTTGTACAGTCTTCCGCACAGAGTCGCATTTCAGCAGTTCACTGAGCTTATTAAAGAGTCGACATTCACATGAATGAGCCAACGAGGCCACGAAAGGCCACCGTGAGCGGAGGAGAAACCAAACAGGACATCATAAGGTAGGGTTGCTACTCTGAGTTCCCGTGTGACGTCATAAGGGTGGAGTTCTGTTATCCACATAGTATGTGTCCAACGATTAGTTATACCCAGGCCACGCCTATCACATGACGTCACCCAGGTACTTAAACACAGCAACCCTAGGGATCATATATTCTCCTGTTTCGACCATCTTCCGCTCAGAGTCGCATTTTAGCAGGATAAAGCCGCCGTTATTTTACATAATCTAGCGAGGCTAAACAAAGCCACCGTGAGCGGAAGAGGAATCAAAGAGCACAACCTAAGGTACAGTTGCTTCTCTAAGGTACCCGGATGACGTCATGAGAAGGGCGGGATTTTGTAACTATAAACCATCTGACCAATGATTGGTCATGTCCAAGCCCCACCTATCAGACGACGTCATCCGGATACTTCAACGCAGCAACCCTCCCTTATGTTCTCCTATTTGGACCGTCTTCCGCCAAAATTCGCATTTCAGAAGTTGACCGAGCTTATTAAAGAGTCAACATTTCCATGAATGAGCCAGCGAGGCAAAGAAAGACGACGTGAGGGGAAGAGAAACCAAACAGGACATCATAAGGTAGGTTGCTACTCTTACCTCCTGGGTGACGTCATGAGAAGAGCGGGGCTCTGAACACATCTGAGCAATGGTTGTTCGGTAAGTTCCAAACCCCACGTATCATATGACGTCTTCCTGGTATTTCAACACACCAACCTTACCTTATGTTCTCCTTTTTGGACTGTCTTTCGCCTATAATCGCATTGCAGCAGTTGACCGAGCTTATTAAAGAGTCGACATTCACTTGAATGGGCCAGTGAGGCCAAGAAAGGCCACCGTGAGCCTAAGAGAAACCAAACAGGACATCATAAGGAAGGGTTGTATTCTGATTTCCCGGGTGACTTCATGATTGTGGAGCTCCGTAGTCCACATAGTATATGTCCAATGATTGGTTGTACCCAGGCCACGCCTATGAGATGACGTCAGCCGTGTATTTCAACGCAGCAACCCTATCTTGTGTTCTTCTGTTTGGACCGTCTTCCGCCTAGAGTCGCATTTCTGCAGTTGACCGAGCTTATCAAAGAGTTAACATTCACATGATTGAGCCAATAAGGCGAATCAAGGCCACCGTGAGCGGAAGAGAAACCAAACAGGACATCATAAGGTAGGGTTGCTACTCTGAGTTCCCGTGTGACGTCATGAGGGTGGAGCTCTGTAATCCACATAGTATGTGTCCAATGATTGGTTATACCCAGGCCCCGCCTATCAGATGACGTCTGCCAGGTACTTCAACCCAGCAACCCTATCTTATGTTCTCCTGTTTAGACCGTCTTCCGCTCAGAGTCGCATTTCAGCAGGATAAAGGCGCCTTCATTTCACATAATCCAGCGAGGCCAAACAAGGCTACCGTGAGCGGAAGAGGAATAAAACAGCACAACATAAGGTAGGGTTGCTACTCTGAGGTACCCGGGTGACGTCATGAGAAAGGCGGGGTTCGGAACCCATAAATTATCTGATCAATGATTGGTCAGTCAATTCCAATCCCCACCTATCAGATGACGTCATCCGGCTACTTCAACGCAGCAACCCTACCTTATGTTCTCCTATTTGGACCGTCTTCCGCCCAGAGTCGCATTTCAGCAGTTGACCGAGCTTATTAAATAGTCAACATTCACATGAATGAGCCAGTGAGGCCAAGAAAGTCGACGAAAGGGGGAGAGAAACCAAACAGGACATCATAAGGTAGGGTTGCTACTCTGAGCTCTCGGGTGACTTCATGAGAAGAGTTGGGCTTTGAACACATAAATTATCTGATCAATGATTGGTCCATAAGTTCCAAACCCCACCTATCAGATGACGTTATCCGAATACTTCAACACACCAACCCTACCTTATGTTCTCTGTTTTTTTGACCGTCTTCCGCTCATAGTCGCATTGTAGTAGTTTGACTGAGCTTATTAAAGAGTCGACATTCACATGTATGAGCGAGCCAACGAGGCCAAGAAAGGCCACCGTGAGCGGAAGAGAAACCAAACAGACATCATAAGGTAGGGTTGCTTCTCTGAGTTCCCGGATGATGTCATGAGAAGGACGGGGCTCTGAAACTACAAATTATCTGATCAATGATTGGTCGGTCAATCCCAAACCCCACCAATCAGATGACGTCAGCCGACAACTTCACCGCAGCAACCCTCTCTTATGTTCTGTTTGGACCGTCTTCCGCATGGAGTCGCATTTCAGCAGGATAAAGCCACCGTCATTTCACATAATCCAGCGAGGCTAACTAAACAAGGCCACCGTGACCGGAAGAGGAACCAAACAGCACAACATAAGGTAGGGTTGCTACTCTGAGTTGCCCGAGTGACGTCATGAGAAGGGCGGGGTATTGTATATACAAGCAATCTGATCAATGATTGGTCGGTCATGCCCAAGAGCCACCTATTATGTGACGTCATTCTCATGTTCTGTTTGGAGCGTCTTCTGCTCAGTGTCGCATTTCAGCATTTGCCCGAGCTTTATTATTATCATTATTGTTATTATTATTACCATAAGGAGTCTTCTAGCCAGCGAGGCCAAGAAAGGCCTCCGTGAGCGGAAGAGAAATCAAACAGCACAATATAAAGTAGGGTTGCTACTCTGAGTTGCCCGAGTGACGTCATGAGAAGGGCGGGATTTTGTACCTATAAACCATCTGACCAATGATTGGTCATGTCCAAGCCCCACCTATGAAACGACGTCATCCGGCTACTTCAATAAAGCAACCCACCTCATGTTCTCCTATTTGTACCGTCTTCCGCCTAGAGTCGCATTTCACCAGTTGACCGAGCTTATTAAAGAGTGAGTCAACATTCACATGAATGAACCAGCAAGGCCAAGAAAGGCCACCGTAAACGGAAGAGAAACCAAACAGCACATCATAAGGTAGGATTGCTACTCTGAGTACCCGGGTGACGTCATGAGAAGGGTGGGGCGCTGAACATACAGATTATCTGACCAATGATTGGTCGGTCAGTCCCAAACCCCACCTATCAGATGACGTCATCCGACTACTTCATTGCATCAACCCTAATTATGTTCTCATGTTTGGACCGTCTTCCGTCTAGAGTCGCATTTCAATAGTTGACCGAGCTTATCAAAGAGTCAACATTCACATAATTGGGCCAGTGAGGCCAAGTAAGGCCACCTTGAGCGGAAGAGAAACCAAACAGGACATCATAAGATAGGGTTGCTACTCTGAGTTCCTGGGTGACGTCATGAGGGTGGAGCTCCGTAATCCACATAGTGCGTGTCCAATGGTTGGTTATACCTTGGCCCCGCCTATCAGATGACGTCAGCCAGGTACTTCAACGCAGCAACCCTATCTTATGTTCTCCTGTTTAGACCGTCTTCCGCTCAAAGTTGCATTTCAGCATGATAAAGGCGCCTTCATTTCACATAATCCAGCGAGGCCAAACAAGGCTACCGTGAGCGGAGGAGTAATCAAACAACACAACATAAGGTAAGGTTGCTACTCTGAGGTAACCGGGTGACGTCAAGAGAAAGGCGGGGTTCGGAACCCACAAATTAACTGATCAATGATTGGTCGGTCAATTCTAATCCCCACTATCAGATGACGTCATCAGGCTACTTCAACACACCAACCCTACCTTATGTTCTCCTTTTTTGACCGTCTTCCGCCCATAGTCGCATTGCAGTAGTTGACCAAGCTTATTAAAGAGTCGGCATTCACATGTATGAGCGAGCCAACGAGGCCAAGAAAGGCCACCGTGAGCGGAAGAGAAACCAAACAGCACATCATCAGGTAGGGTTGCTTCTCTGAGCTCCCGGATGATGTCATGAGAAGGGTGGGGCTCTGAACCCACAAATTATCTGATCAATGATTGGTCGGTCAATCCCAAACCCCACCTATCAGAAGACGTCATCCGCATACTTCAACGCAGGAGCCCTACCTTATGTTCTCCTATTTGGACCGTCTTCCGCCGAAATTCGCTTTTCAGCAGTTGATCGATCTTATTAAAGAGTCAACATTTGCATGAATGAGCCAGCAAGGCAAAGAAAGTCGACATGAGGGGAAGAGAAACCAAACAGGACATCATAAGGTAGCGTTGCTACCCTGAGCTCCCGGGTGACGTCATGAGAAGAGTGGGGCTCTAAACACACAAATTATCTGACCAATGGTTGGTCGGTAAGTTCCAAACCCCACCTATCAGATGACGGGTTCCGGGTACTTCAACTCACCAACCCTACCTTATGTTTTCCTTTTTGCACCTTCTTTCGCCCATAATCGCATTGCAGCAGTTGACCGAGCTTATTAAAGAGTCGACATTCACATGAATGGGCCAGTGAGGCCAAGAAAGGCCACCGTGAGCCTAGGAGAAACCAAGCAGGACATCATAATGTAGGGTTGTATTCTGAGTTCGCGGGTGACGTCATGAGGGCGGAGCTCCGTAAGCCAAATAGTATGTTGTGCTGTTTGGTTCCTCTTCCGCTCACGGTGGCCTTGTTTGGCCTCGCTGGCTTATCTGAAATGACGATGGCTTTATGCTGCTGGAATGCGACTCTGAGCGGAAGACGATCCAAAAGAGAAAACATAAGACAGGGTTGCTGCATTGAAGTACCCGGCTGACGTCATCTGATAGACGGGCCTGGGTATAACCAATCATTGGACAGATTCTTTGTGGATTACGGAGCTCCACCCTCATGATGTCACCCGGGAGCTCAGAGTAGCAACTCTACCTTATGATGTGCTGTTTGGTTTCTCTTCCGTTCACGGTCGCCTTTCTTGGCCTCGCTGGATCATTCATGTAAATGTTGACTCTTTGATAAGCTCGGTCAACTGCTGCAATGCGAGTCTGGGCGGAAGACGGTCCAAACAGAACACCAGGTAAGGTTGGTGTGTTGAAGTACCCGGAAGACGTCATCTGATAGGTGGGGTTTGGAACTTAGCGACCAACCATTGATCAGATAACTTGTGTGTTCAGAGCCCCGCTCTTCTCATGACGTCACCCGGGAGCTCAGAGTAGCAACCCTACCTTATGATGTGTTTGGTTTCTCTTCTGCTCGCGGTGGCCTTTCTTGGCCTCGCTGGCTCATTCATGTGAATGTTGACTCTTTAATAAGATCGGTCAACTGCTGAAATGCGAGTCTGGGCGGAAGACGGTCCAAACAGAACACAAGGTAAGGTTGGTGTGTTGAAGTACCCGGGTGACGTCATCTTATAGGTGGGGCTTGAGACTTACCGACCAATCATTGATCAGTTAATTTGTGGGCTCAGAGCCCCGCCCTTCTCATGACGTCACTCGGGAGCTCAGAGTAGCAAGCCTACCTTATGATGTCCTGTTTGGTTTCTCTTCCGCTCACGGTGGCCTTTCTTGGCCTCGCTGGCTCATTCATGTGAATGTTGACTCACTCTTTAATAAGGTCGGTCATCTGCTGAAATGCGGCTCTGGGCGGAAGACGGTGAAAACAGAACATAAGATAGGGATCTTAGTTGAAGTATCCGGATGACGTCGTCTGATCGGTGGGGCTTGGACATGACCAATCATTGGTCAGATGGTTAATAGGTACAAAATCCCGCCCTTCTCATGACGTCACTCGGGCAACTCAGAGTAGCAACCTTACAATATGTTGTGCTGTTTTGTTCCTCTTCCGTTCACGGAGACCTTTTTTGGCTTAGCCGGCTCATGCGAAATGACAATTGTTTATGGTAAAAAAAAAAAAAACACGATCAACTGGTGAAACCCAACTCTGAGCGGAAGACGGTCCAAACAGGAGAACATAAGATAGGGTTGCTGCCATGAAGTACCTGGCTGACGTCATCTGATAGGCGGGGCCTGGGCATGACCGACCAAATCTTTGGGCAGATATTTTGTGGGTTCAGAGCCCCGCCCTTCTCATGACGTCACCCGGTAGCTCAGCGCAGCAATCCTCCCTTATGTTGTGCTATTTGGTTCCTCTTCCATTCATGGAGGTCTTTCTTAGCCTTGCTGTCTCATTTGAATGACGACATTTATGGTAAAAAAAAACGGCACTCTGAGTGGAAGACGGTCCAAACAGGAGAACATAAGGTAGGCTTGCTGTGTTGAAGTATCCGGATGACGCCATATGATAGGTGGCGCTGGGGCATGACCGACCAATCATTTTTCAGATAGTTTGTATATACAAACTCCGCCCTTATCATGACATCATCCGGGTAACTCAGATTAGCAACCCTACCTTATGTTGTGCTGTTTGGTTCCTCTTCCGGTCACGGTGGCCTTTCTTTGCCTCGCTGGTTAGAAGACTCCTTATGGTAAAAATAATGATAAAAAAATCTCGGGCAACTTCTGAAATGCGACTCTGAGCAGAAGACGGTCCAAACAGAACATAAGATAGTTTTGGTTTGTTGAAGTACCGGGATGACGTCATCTGATAGGTGGGGCTTGGGACTTACCGACCAATCATTGATCAGATAATTTATGGGTTCAGAGCCCCGCCCTTCTCATAACGTCATCCGGGAGCTCAGAGTAGCAAACCTACCTTATGTTGTGCTGTTTGGTTTCTCTTCCTCTCACTGTGGCCTTGTTTGACCTCGCTGGCTTATATGTGAAAAGACGACGGCTTTATCCTGCTGAAATGCGACTGTGAGCGGAAGACGGTCCAAAAAGGAAAACATAAGATAGGGTTGCTGCGTTGAAGTACCCTGATGACGTCATCTGATAGACGGGGCCTGGGTATAACCAATCAATGGACAGATACTTTGTGGATTACAGAGCTCCGCCCGCATGACGTCACCCGAGAGCTCTGAGTAGCAACCCTACCTTTTGATGTCCTGTTTGGTTTCTCTTCCGCGAACGGTAACCTTTCTTTGCCTCAATGGCTCATTTATGTGAATGTTGACTCTTTAATAAGCTCGATCAACTGCTGAAATGGCGACTCTGGGCGGTAGACGGTTCAAGCAGGAAAACATAAGGTAGGGTTGGTGTGTTGAAGTAGCCGGCTGATGTCATCTGATAGGAGGGGCCTGAGCATGACCGACCAAATCTTTGGGTAGATATTTTGTGGGTTCAGAGCCCCGCCCTTCTCATGACGTCACCCGGGAGCTCAGAGTAGCAACCCTACCTTATGATGTGCTGTTTGGTTTCTCTTCCGCTCACGGTCGCCCTTCTTGGCCTCGCTGGCTCATTCATGTGAATGTTGACTCTTTTATAAGCTCGGTCAACTGCTGTAATGCGACTCTGAGCGGAAGACGGTCTAAACAGGAGAACATAAGGTAGGGTTGCTGCGTTGAAGTTGTCGGCTGACGTCATCTGATAGGTGGGGTTTGGACATGACCAATCATTGGTCAGATGGTTTATAGGTACAAAATCCCGCCCTTCTCATGACGTCACTCGGGCAACTCAGAGTAGCAACCTTACCGTATGTTGTGCTGTTTAGTTCCTCTTTCGCTCACGGAGGCCTTTCTTGGCGTCGCCTGCTCATGCGAAATGACAATTGTTTACGGTAAGAAAAGCACAATCAACTTGGTGAAACCCAACTCTGAGCGGAAGACGGTCCAAACAGGAGAACATAAGATAGGGTTGCTGGTATGACGTACCCGGCTGACGTCATCTGATAGGCGGGGCCTGGGCATGACCGACCAAATCTTTGGGCAGATATTTTGTGGGTTCAGAGCCCCGCCCTTCTCATGACGTCAACCGGTAGCTCAGACTTTCTTAACCTCGCTGGCTCATTTGAATGACGACACTTTATGGTAAAAAAAAAAGGCACTCTGAGCGGAAGACGGTCCAAACAGAACATAAGGTTGGGTTGCTGCGTTGAAGTACCTGGATGAAGTCATATGATAGGTGGCGCTTGGGCATGACCGTCCAATCATTGATCAGATAGTTTGTATATACCAAACCCCGCCCTTATCATGACGTCATCCGGGTAACTCAGAGAAGCAACCCTACCTTATGTTGTGCTGTTTGGTTCTTCCTCCGCTCACGGAGGCGTTTCTAGGCCTCGCTGGCTAGAAGACTCCTTATGGTAATAATAATAACAATAGTAATGATAATGAAGCTCGGGCAAATGCTGAAATGCGACACTGAGCAGAAGACGGTCCAAACAAAACATAAGATGGTTTTGGTTTGTTGAAGTACCTGGATGACGTTTTCTGATAGGTGGGGCTTGGTACTTACCGACCAATCACTGATCAGATAAGTTGTGGGTTCAGAGCCCCGCCTTTCTCATGACGTCACCCAGGTAGCTCAGAGTAGCAACCTTACCTTATGTTGTGCTGTTTAGTTCCTCTTTCGATCACGGTGGCCTTGTTGACCTCGCTGGCTTATGTGAAATGATGACGGCTTTATCCTGCTGAAATGCGACTCTGAGCGGAAGACGGTTCAAAAAAGAAAACATAAGATAGGGTTGCTGCGTTGAAGTACCTGGCTGACGTCATCTGATAAGTGGCGCTTGGGCATGACCGACCAATCATTGATCAGATAGTTTGTATATACAAAACCCCGCCCTTATGATGACGTCATCCGGGTAACTCAGAGGAGTTTTTGCTCTGAGGCTCAGCTCTGTCATCTGTTCTTGAGACTACCTCACCCAAGCGGGAAAAGGCAACAATGTATGAAAAGAAAAATCATTATCATTATCATTATTATAATCATCATTATCATTATTATTAGTATTATGACTGAAGTAAATTGGAACACTCTGGTATACTGGGGTCAACGTGCTGTCAATGGATTGAACCATGGAAAGGTCTGTGGGGCCTGGCTGCAGATAGGGAGCTGTGGTTTTGGTGCATTATATATGACAGCTAGAGAATGGATGTGAGTGGAAGTGGCCTTTCTTCATCTGTTAATGTTGTGAGAAGGAGATGGAGTGAGTATTTTGAAGGTATGTTGAATGTGTTTGATGATAGAGTGGCAGATATAGGGTGTTTTGGTCGAGGTGGTGTGCAAAGTGAGATGGTTAGGGAGAATGATTTGGTAAACAGGGGGTTGAGGCCTGGCTGTGGGGTTGATACTACTCATTGTGTGCGGAGTGGTGAGTGGGGGCAGGGTGTTGTGGCTGAGATTCAGGTGGTGGGGTGGATAGCGGCCATCGTTGCAGCTGGTGGTATGTAGCACAGAGGTTGGCGACGGCGGTGTGGGTCATAACTCAGCCCTCATGTTGTGCTGTTTGATTCCTCTTTCGCTCACGGGGTCAGATAATTTGTGGGTTCAGAGCCCCGCCCTTCTCATGACTTCATTCGGGTAGCTCAGAGTGGCAACCCTACATTATGTCGTGCTGTTCGGTTCCTCTTCCGTTCACTGTGCTCTTGTTTGAATCTCGCTGGCTTATGTGATATGAGGACGGCTTTATCCTGCTGAAATGAGACTCTGAGCGGAAGACGGTCCAAAAAGGAAAATATAAATTGGGTTACTGCGATGAAGTACCCGGCTGTCGTCATCTGATAGACAGGGCCTTGGTATAACCAATCATTGGACAGATACTTTGTGGATTACAGAGCTCCACCTTCATGACGTCACCCGGGAGCTCAGAGTAGCAACCCTACCTTATGATGTCCTGTTTGGTTTCTCTTTCGCTCACGGTCGCCTTTCTTGGCCTCGTTGTATCATTCATGTAAGTGTTGACTCTTTAATAAGCTCGGTCAACTGCTGAAATGCGACTCTGTGCGGAAGACGGTCCAAACAGAACATAAGGTAGGGTTGCTGCGTTGAAGTATCTGGATGACGTCATATGATAGGTGGCGCTTGGGCATGACCGACCAATCATTGATCAGATAGTTTGTATATACAAAACCCCGCCCTCATCATGACGTCATCCGGGTAACTCAGAGTAGCAACCCTACCTTATGTTGTGCTGTTTGATTTTTTTTCCGCTCACGGAGGCCTTTCTAGGCCTGGCTAGCTAGAAGACTCCTTATGGTAATAATGATAATAAAAAAAGCTCGGGCAAATGCTGAAATGTGACTCTGAGCAGAAGACGGTCCAAACAAAACATAAGGTAATTTTGGTTTGTTGAAGTACCTGGATGACGTTTTCTAATAGGTGGGTTCAGAACCCCCGCCCTTCTCATAACGTCACTCGGGCAACTCAGAGTAGCAACCCTACCTTATGTTGTGCTGTTTGGTTTCTCTTCCGATCACGATGGCCTTGTTTGACCTCGCTGGCTTATGTGAAATGACTATGGCTTTATCCTGCTGAAATGCGACTCTGAGCGGAAGACGGTCCAAAAAGGAAAACATAAGATAGTGTTGCTGTTTTGAAGTACCTGGCTGACGTCATCTGATAGACGGGGCCTGGGCATGACCGATAAAATCTTTGGGCAGATATTATGTGGGTTCAGAACCCCGCCTTTCTCATGACGTCTCTCGGGTTGACTCTTTGATAAGCTCGATCAATTGCTGAAATGCGACTCTGAGCGGAAGACGGTCCAAACAGGAGAACATAAGGTAGGGTTGCTGCGTTGAAGTACACGGCTGACGTCATCTCATAGGCGTGGCCTGGGTACAACGAATCATTGGACACATACTATGTGGATTACAGAGCTCCACCCTCATGACGTCACCCAGGAACTCAGGGTAGCAACTCTACCTTATGATGTCCTGTTTGGTTTCTCTTCCGCTCACGGTGGCCTTACTTCGCCTCAATGGCCCAATCATGTGAATGTTGACTCTTTGATAAGCTCGGTCAACTACTGAAATGCGACTCTGGGCGGAAGACGGTACAAATAGGAGAACATAAGGTGGGTTGCTCTATTGAAGTAGCCGGATGACGTCGTTTCATAGGTGGGGCTTGGACATGACCAATCATTGGTCAGATGCCTTATAGGTACAAAATCCCGCCCTTTTCATGACGTCACTCGAGCAACTCAGAGTAGGCAACCCTACCTTATGTTGTGCTGTTTGGTTCCTCTTCCGCTCACGGTGGCCTTGTTTAGTTAGCCTAGCTGGATTATGTAAAATGACGGCGCCTTTATCCTGGTGAAATGCGACTCTGAGCGGAAGACGGTCCAAACAGGAGAACATAAGATAGGGTTGCTGTGTTGAAGTAGTCGGCTGACGTCATCTGATAGGTGGTGATTGGAATTGACCGACAAATCGATGATCAGGTAATTTGTGTGTTCAGAGCCCCGCTCTTCTCATGACATCATCCGGGAGCTCAGAGTAGCAAACCTACCTTATGATGTGCTCTTTGATTGCCCTTCCACTCACGGTGGCCTTTCGTGGCCTCGTTGGCTCATACATGTGAATGTCGACTCTATAATAAGCTCGGTCAACTGCTGCAATACTATTATGTGCGGAAGACGGTCGAAAAAGGAGAACATAAGGTAGAGGTGGTGTTGCATTTCAGCATTTGCCCGAGCTTTATTATTATTATTATTGTTATTATTATTACCATAAGGAGTCTTCTAGCCAGCGAGGCCAAGAGAGGCCTCCGTGAGCGGAAGAGAAATCAAACAGCACAATATAAAGTATGGTTGCTACTCTGAGTTGCCAGAGTGACGTCATGAGAAGGGCGGGATTTTGTACCTATAAGGCATCTGACCAATGATTGGTCATGTCCAAGCCCCACCTATGAAACGACGTCATCCGGCTACTTCAATAGAGCAACCCACCTTAAGTTTTCCTATTTGTACCGTCTTCCGCCCAGAGTCGCATTTCAGCAGTTGACCGAGCTTATTAAAGAGTCAACATTCATATGATTGAGCCAATGAGGCCAATTAAGGCCACCGTGAGCGGAAGAGAAACCAAACAGGACATCATAAGGTAAGGTTGCTACTCTGAGCTCCCGGGTGACGTCATGAGGGTGGAGCTCTGTAATCCACATAGTATGTGTCCAATGATTGGTTATACCCAGGCCCCGCCTATCAGATGACGCCAGCCGTGTACTTCAAAGCAGCAACCCTATCTTATGTTCTCTTGTTTGGACCGTCTTCCGCCCAGAGTCGCATTTCAGCAGTTGACCGAGCTTATTAAAGTCAACATTCACATGAATGAGCCAGTGAGGCCAAGTAAGGCGACGTAAGGGGAAGAGAACCAAACAGGACATCACAAGGTAGGGTTGCTACTCTGACCTCCCGTGTGACGTCATGAGAAGAGTTGGGCTTTGAACACATAAATTATCTGATCAATGATTGGTCGGTAAGTTCCAAACCCCACCTATCAGATGACGTCATCCGAATACTTCAACACACCAACCTTACCTTAGGTTCTCTTTTTTTGACCGGCTTCCGCCCATAGTCGCATTGCAGTAGTTGACCAAGCTTATTAAAGAGTCGACATTCACATGTATGAGCGAGCCAACGAGGCCAAGAAAGGCCACCGTGACCGGAAGAGAAACCAAACAGCACATCATAAGGTAGCGTTGCTTCTCTGAGCTCCCGGATGATGTCATGAGAAGGGCGGGGCTCTGAACCCACAAATTATCTGATCAATGATTGGTCGGTCAATCCCAAACCCCACCTATCAGATGACGTTAGCCGACAACTTCAACGCAGCAACCCTATCTTATGTTCTCCTGTTTGGACCGTCTTCCGGTCAGAGTCGCATTTCAGCAGGATAAAGCCGTCGTCATTTCACATAATCCAGCGAGGCTAACTAAACAAGGCCACCGTGACCGGAAGAGGAGCCAAACAGCACAACATAAGGTAGGGTTGCTACTCTGAGTTGCCCGAGTGACGTTATGAGAAGGGCGGGGTATTGTATATACAAACAATCTGATCACTGATTGGTCGGTCATGCCCAAGAGCCACCTATCATGTGACGTCATCCTTATGTTCTGTTTGGAGCGTCTTCTGCTCAGTGTCGCATTTCAGCATTTGCCCGAGCTTTATTATTATTATTATTGTTATTATTATTACCATAAGGAGTCTTCTAGCCGGCGAGGCCAAGAAAGGCCTCCGTGAGCTGAAGAGAAATCAAACAGCACAATATAAAGTAGGGTTGCTACTCTGAGTTACCCGAGTGACGTCATGAGAAGGGCGGGATTTTGTACCTATAAGGCATCTGACCAATGATTGGTCATGTCCAAGCCCAACTTATGAAATGACGTCATCCGGCTACTTCAGTAGAGCAACCCACCTTATGTTCTCCTATTTGTACCGTCTTCCGCCTAGAGTCGCATTTCAGATGTTGACCGATCTTATTAAAGAGTGAGTCAACATTCACATGAATGAGCCAACGAGGCCAAGAAAAGGCCAACGTGAGCGGAAGAGAAACCGAACAGCACATCATAAGGTATGGTTGCTACTCTGAGCTCCCGGGTTATGTCATGAGAAGGGCGGGGCGCTGAACACACAAATTATCTGATCAATGATTGGTTGGTCAATCCCAAACCCCACCTATCAGATGACGTCAGCCGACTACTTCATTGCAGCAACCCTAATTATGTTCTCCTGTTTGGACTGTCTTCCGCCCAGAGTCGCATTTCAGTATTTAATCGAGCTTATCAAAGAGTCAACATTCACATGATTGAGCCAGTGAGGCCAATTAAGGCCACCGTGAGCAGAAGAGAAACCAAACAGGACATCATAAGGTAGGGTTGCTACTCTGAGTTCCCGGGTGACTTCATGAGGGTGGAGATCTGTAATCCACATAGTATGTGTCCAATGATTGGTTATACCCAGGCCACGCCTATCACATGACGTCAGGCGTGTACTTAAACGCAGCAACCCTAGGGATCTTATGTTCTCCTTTTTCGACCATCTTCCGCTCAGAGTCGCATTTTAGCAGGATAAAGCCGCCGTTAGTTTACATAATCTAGCGAGGCTAAACAAGTCCACCGTGAGCGGAAGAGGAATCAAACAGCACAACATAAGGTAGGGTTGCTACTTTGATTTGCCCGAGTGACGTCATGAGAAGGGCTTGATTTTGTACCTATAAACCATCTGACCAATGGATTGGTCATGTCCAAGCCCCACCTATCAGACGACGTCATCCGGATACTTCAACGTAGCAACCCTACCATATGTTCTCCTATTTGGACCGTCTTCCGCCCAAATTCGCATTTCAACAGTTGACCGAGCTTATTAAAGAGTCAACATTTGCATGAATGAACCAGTGAGGCAAAGAAAGACGACGTGAGGGGAAGTGAAACCAAACAGGACATCATAAGGTAGGGTTGCTAATCTGAGCTCCCGGATGACGTCATGAGAAGAGCGGGGCTCTTAACACACAAATTATCTGATCAATGGTTGGTCGGTAAGTTCCAAACCCCACCTACCAGATGACGTCTTTCGGGTACTTCAACACACCAACCCTACCTTATGTTCTCCTTTTTGGACCGTCTTTTCCCCATAATCGCATTGCAGCAATTGACCGAGCTTATTAAAGAGTCGAAATTCACATGGATGGGCCAGTGATGCCAAGTAAGGCCACCGTGAGCAGAAGAGAAACCAAACAGGACATCATAAGGTAGGGTTGCTACTCTGAGCTCCCGGGTGACGTCAAGGGGGTGGAGCTCTGTAATCCACATAGTATGTGTCCAATGATTGCTTATACCCAGGCCCCGTCTATTAGATGGCGTCAGCAAGGTACTTCAACGCAGCAACCCTATCTTATGTTCTCCTGTTTAGACCGTCTTCCGCTCAGAGTTGCATTTCAGCAGGATAAAGGCGCCTTCATTTCACATAATCCAGCGAGGCCAAACAAGGCTACCGTGAGCGGAAGAGGAATCAAAAAGCACAACATAAGGTAGGGTTGCTACTCTGAGGTACCCGGGTGACGTCATGAGAAGGGCAGGATTTTGTACCTATAAGGCATCTGACCAATGATTGGTCATGTCCAACCCTACCTATGAAACGACGTCATCCGGCTACTTCAATAGAGCAACCCACCTTATGTTCTCCTATTTGTACCGTCTTCCGCCCAGAGTCGCATTTCAGCAGTTGACCGAGCTTATTAAATAGTGAGTCAACATTCACATGAATGAGCCAGTGAGGCCAAGAAAGGCCACCGTGAGCGGAAGAGAAACCAAACAGGACATCATAAGGTAGGGTTGCTACTCTGAGTTCCCGGGTGACGTCATGAGGATGGAGCTCTGTAATCCACATAGTATGTCCAAATGATTGGTTATACTCAGGCCCCGCCTATCAGATGACGTCTGTCGGGTACTTCAACGGAGCAACCCTATCTTAGGGTCTCCTGTTTGGACCGTCTTCCGCCCAGAGTCGCATTTCAATACTTGACCGAGTTTATCAAAGAGTCAACATTCACATGATTGAGCCAATGAGGCCAAGTAAGGCCATCGCGAGCGGAAGAGAAACCAAACAGGACATCATAAGGTAGGGTTGCTACTCTGAGTTCCCGGGTGACGTCATGAGGATGGATCTCTGTAATCCACATAGTATGTGTCCAATGATTGGTTATACCTAGGCCACGCCTATCAGATAGCGTCAGCCGGGTACTTAAACACATCAACCCTATCTATGTTCTCCTGTTTGGACCGACTTCCGCTGAGAGTCACATTTTAGCAGGATAAAGCCACCGTCATTTTACATAATCTAGCGAGGCTAAACAAGGCCACCGTGAGCGGAAGAGGAATCAAACAGCACAACATAAGGTAGGGTTGCTACTTTGAGTTGCCTGAGTGACGTCGTGAGAAGGGCGGGATTTTGTACCTATAAACCATCTGACCAATCGATTGGTCATGTCGTAGCCCCACCTATCAGACGACGCCATTCGAATACTTCAACGCAGCATCACTACCTTATGTTCTCCTATTTGGACCGTCTTCCACCCAGAGTCGCTTTTCAGCAGTTGACCGAGCTTATTAAAGAGTCAACATTTGCATGAATGAGCCAGCGAGGCTAAGAAAGACGACATGAGGGGAAGAGAAACCAAACAGGACATCATAAGGTAGAGTAGGTACTCTTACCTCCCGGGTGACCTAATGAGAAAAGCGGGGCTCTGAACACACAAATTATCTGATCAATGATTGGTCGGTAAGTTCCAAACCCCACCTATCAGATGACGTCTTCCGGGTACTTCTACACACCAACCCTACCTTATGTTCTCCTTTTTGGACCGTCTTCCGCCCATAATCGCATTACAGCAGTTGACCGAGCTTATTAAAGAGCAAACATTCACATGAATGAGCCAACGAGGCCAAGAAAGGCCACCGTGAGCGGAAGAGAAACCAAACAGCACATCATAAGGTAGGGTTGCTACTCTGAGTTCCCGGGTGACGTCATGAGGGTCGAGCTCTGTAATTCACATAGTATGTGTCCAATGATTGGTTGTACCGAGGACACGATTATCAGATGACGTCAGCCGGGTACTTCAACGCAGCAATTGGGTTATCCTCATAGATTCCCAATTAGTTCATTGGGACGTGCAGGAAGGTCTAACTACATTTCTAATAAACTGTGCTTCTCTTTTGAGTTATTTAACTACACAAAAGGGGTGGATGTCGGTAAGCGACCTAAACTACATGTAGATAGTGAAAGAAGTGTTTAATTGAAGTAAGATCGTATGGACAGAAGAAGAGGAAGATTAAGATCAGACTGCTGATAGCACAGGCAGAAGTAAGTTAAGAGGTGGCAGAAAGACGATGGTGCGATATAGCCTTACCGAACCTGAAGCACAGAAACCTCCCAGCACCGCTCAACCTTCCAGAACGGCCTGTCGGTCGGGAGCAATGGGCAACCCTGCCAAGGCGTCCACCGCCCGCCCGACAACCCGCCCTCAGGAACTGGTACCTGCCCGGGAGCCACGGGAGAACAGCCTAATCCCACACACCCTATGCCAACAAAGGGGAGATGACCTTCGACCTACTCGACGGCCGACACCAGATGTTCAAGGCAGGCCCGATTATTTACCCTGTGCTCTTGGACCACATTCGGTAGAGGGAATGGGTCCAGGTTAGGGCTTTGCACACCTCTAGGTCCCGGTGTTTCAGCCCTAGCCCAATGAGAGCACTCGCACTCTCTTGACACCATGCACCTCGCCAGTTGACAGTTGCTGATGTTAGGTGCACGGTGTCTTTGCCGGTTAGATCCCGTACGCCCTGTAGGACTTCCGGGATGCCGTAATAACTGCACTTGTGCCTATGTGCAGTTGAGAGTGCGAGGTGGACACCAGAGACCTGGGCATCTATTATCCAGGCCTCTGTACCTTTGGAGGCCACGATGTCCGGCTTCCTAAAGGACCCCTGCAATAGGGATGCGAGTCTCACAGACCACTTGGTACCCCCTCTGTCTCAACCGTCGGGCCAAATATGCACAGATGTTATCGTGCCGTCTGACACGACCCCCATGGGTACGAGGACACATCTGAGCGATGTGTCCAAGTGTCCCAGATTTACGACAGGTGTCACAGAGGCCGTTGATCTCGGGCCGGCCTCTGGACGCCCTGGCTGGGGTCGGCAGCGCGCCTATCCTGACTTGGACGGCCTTCACATAGTCCGAACCGGACAGGAATCGGTTCCCGCTGGTGACCCATCTGCTAACCTGAGGCACGGCAGCAGATGGAGCGAGAGCCGCTCCGTCAACAATACTGACTAAGTTGGACCTCCATGCGTGCAGGCGTTCGGTCTTGTTACCCGCCTGCTGACCAGCAATACGTGCGGGTCCGGCCCAGCGCTGCAGTTTGCTCATCACTGCAGGCTCCCGAACTGCCGCATGAATCACCGGGTCGGTCGAGGTGAGTAACTTCTCGAACCGCGCTTGTTTATTAAGACGGACGGTCGAGACAAAGTCCGGTATACCCAAGCCCCCATCTCCTGTAGCCGAGTGAAAGTATGCGCAGGGCACGTCATGGGCTAGGCGGAGCCAGCGGCGGACTGCCACTCGCACCTGCCTGTCCATACGTGCTAACTGCGTCTTATAAACTTCACCTAGCACCAGTCGATGATTGAGCTTGGGCACCAAGTGTCCCACAAGCAACGCAACTCTTTGCTGAGGTTTTAGAGGGGCTCTGGTGATGTTTAGGAGCCCCTCTTCTAGCAGGGCGCCGTAGGACTTCCGCCGCCCCTTAGATCCGACCAAGATGCCGAGGTACTTGTACTCGTCCTCAGCGTTCATGGAACCGACAGCGCTGCCTAAGACTTGGAACGTCCTCTGTTCGTTGACGTACCAAGTCTTACGTTTGCCGTCGACCTCCATGCTGAGGGTACGGTACTTTCACGGGTTGACTTGAAGTCCACCCCCCGCAAGGGTCTCAGCCATGACATCAATTGCCTTCTGGAGGCCAGTGGGCAATTCAGATGAATTGGCCCGTGAGGTCATGAAAGGCCACAGTGAGCCTAAGATAAGAAACCAAACAGAACATCAAAAGGCAGTGTTGTATTCTGAGTTCCCGGGTGACGTCATGAGGGTGGAGCTCCGTAATCCACATAATATGTGTCCAATGATACGTTGTACCCAGGCCACGCCTATGAGATGACGTCAGCCGTGTACTTCAACGCAGCAACCCTATCTTCTGTTCTCCTGTTTGGACCGTTTTCCGCTCAGAGTCGCATTTCATCAGTTGACCGAACTTATCAAAGAGTCAACATTCACAGGATTGAGCCAATGAGGCCAATTAAGGCCACCGTGAGCGGAAGAGAAACCAAACAGGACATCATAAGGTAGGGTTGCTACTCTGAGTTCCCGGGTGACGTCAAGAGGGTGGAGCTCTGTAATCCACATGGTATGTATCCAATGATTGGTTATATGCAGGCCCCGCCTATCAGATGGCGTCAGCCGGGTACTTCAACGCAGCAACCCTACTTTATGTTCTCCTGTTTGGACCGTCTTCCGCCCAGAGTCACATTTCAGCAGGATAAAGGCGCCTTCATTTCACATAATCCAGCGAGCGGAAGAGGAATCAAACAGCACAGCATAAGGTAGGGTTGCTACTCTGAGGTACCCAGGCAACGTCATGAGAAAGACGGGGTTCGGAACCAACAAATTATCTGATCAATGATTGGTCGGTCAATTTCAATCCCCACCTATCAGATGACGTCATCCGGCTACTTCAACGCAGCAACCCTACCTTATATTCTCCTGTTTGACCGTCTTCCGCCCAGAGTCACATTTCAGCAGTTGACCGAGCTTATTAAAGAGTCAACATTCACATGAATGAGCCAGCGAGGCCAAGAAAGGCGACGTAAGGGGGAGAGAAACCAAACAGGACATCATAAGGTAGGGTTGCTACTCTGAGCTCCCGGGTGACGTAATGAGAAGAGCTGGGCTTTGAACACATAAATTATCTGATCAATGATTGGTCGGTAAGTTCCAAACCCCACCTATCATATGATGTCATCCGAATACCTCAACACACCAACCCTACCTTATGTTCTCCTTTTTTGACCGTCTTCCGCCCATAGTCGCATTGCAGTAGTTGACCGAGCTTATTAAAGACTCGACATTCACATGTATGAGCGAGCCAACGAGGCCAAGAAAGGCCACCTTGAGCGGAAGAAAAACCAAACAGGATTACCCGGCTGAGGTCATCTAATAGGCGTGGCCTGGGTATAACCAATCATTGGACACATACTATGTGGATTACAGAGCTCCACCCTCATGACGTCACCCAGGAACTCAGAGTAGCAACGCTACCTTATGATGTGCTGTTTGGTTTCTCTTCCGCTCACGGTGGCCTTACTTGGCCTCACTGGATCAATCATGATAATGCTGACTCTTTGATGGGCTCGGTCAACTACTGAAATGCGACTATGGGAAGAGAAACCAAAGAGGACATCATAAGGCAGGGTTGGTACTCTGAGCTCCCGGGTGGCGTCATGAGAAGAGCGGGGCTCTGAACACACAAATTGTCTGATCAATGGTTGGTCGGCAAGTTCCAAACCCCACCTATCAGATGACGTCTTCCGGGTACTTCAACACACCAACCCTACCTTAATGTTCTCCTGTTTGGACCGTCTTTCGCCCATAATCGCATTGCAACAATTGACCGAGTTTATTAAAGAGTCGCCCTTCACATGAATGTGCCAGTGAGGCCAAGAAAGGCCACCGCGATCCTAAGAGAAACCGAAATGGACATCATAAGGTATGGTTGTATTCTGAGTTCCCGGGTGACGTCATGAAGGTGGAGCTCCGTAATCCACATAGTATGTATCCAATGATTGGTTATACCCAGGCCCGTCATATCAGATGACGTCAGCCAGGTACTTGAACGCAGCAACCCTATCTTATGTTCTCCTGTTTAGACCGTCTTCCGCTCAGAGTCGCATTTCAACAGGATAAAGGCTCCTTCTTTTCACATAATCCAGCGAGGCCAAACAAGGCTACCGTGAGCGGAAAAGGAACCAAACACCACAACATAAGGTAGGGTTGCTACTCTGTGTTGCCCGAGTGACGTTATGAGAAGGGCGGGGTATTGTATATACAAACAATCTGATCAATGATTGGTCGGTCATGCCCAAGAGCCACCTATCATGTGACGTCATTATTATGTTCTGTTTGGAGCGTCTTCTGCTCAGTGTCGCATTTCAGCATTTGCCCGAGCTTTATTATTATTATTATTGTTATTATTATTACCATAAGGAGTCTTCTAGCCAGCGAGGCCAACAAAGGCCTCCGTGAGCGGAAGAGAAATCAAACAGCACAATATAAAGTAGGGTTGCTACTCTGAGTTGCCCGAGTGACGTCATGAGAAGGGCGGGATTTTGTACCTATAAGGCATCTGACCAATGATTGGTCATGTCCAAGCCTCACCTATGAAACGGCGTCATCCGGCGACTTCAATAGAGCAACCCACCTTATGTTCTCCTATTTGTACCGTCTTCCGCCCAGAGTCGCATTTCAGCAGTTGACCGAGCTTATTAAAGAGTCGATATTCACATATATGAGCGAGCCAACGAGGCCAAGAAAGGCCACTGTGAGCGGAAGAGAAATCAAACAGCACAATATAAAGTAGGGTTGCTACTCTCCGTTACCTGTGTGACGTCATGAGAAGGGCGGGATTTTGTACCTATAAGGCATCTGACCAATGATTGGTCATGTCCAAGCCCCACCTATGAAACGACGTCATCCGGCTACTTCAATAGAGCAACCCACCTTATGTTCTCCTATTTGTACCGTCTTCCGCCCAGAGTCGCATTTCAGCAGTTGACCGAGCTTATTAAACAGTGAGTCAACATTCACATAATTGCGCCAATAGGCCAATTAAGGCTACTGTGAGCGGAAGAGAAATCAAACAGCACATCATAAGGTAGGGTTGCTACTCTGAGCTCCCGGGTGATGTCGTGAGAAGGGCTGGGCTCTGAACACACAAATTATCTGATCAATGATAGGTCGGTCAATCCCACACCCCACCTATCAGATGACATCAGCCGACTACTTCATTGCAGCAACCCTAATTATGTTCTCCTGTTTGGACCGTCTTCCGCCTAGAGTCGCATTTCAGTAGTTGACCGAGCTTATCAAAGTCAACATTCACATGATTGAGCCAGAGATGCCAAGTAAGGCCACCGTGAGCAGAAGAGAAACCAAACAGGACATCATAAGGTAGGGTTGCTACTCTGAGTTCACGGGGTACGTCATGAGAAGGGCGGGGCGCTGAACACACGAATTATCTGATCAATGATTGGTCGGTCAATCCCAAACCTCACTTATCACATGACGTCAGCTGACTGATTCATCGCAGCAACCCTAATTATGTTCTCCTGTTTGGACCGTCTTCCGCCCAGAGTCGCATTTCAGTAGTTGACCGAGCTTATTAAAGAGTCAACATTCACATGAATGAGCCAGCGAGGCCAAGAAAGGCCACCATGAGCGGAAGAGAAACCAAACAGCACATCATAAGGTAGGGTTGCTACTCTGAGTTCCCGGGTGACGTCATGAGAAGAGCTGGGCTTTAAACACATAAATTGTTTGATCAATGATTGGTCGGTAAGTTCCAAACCCACCAATCAGATGACGTCATCCGAATACTTTGGACCATCTGTTCCAGTCATTCCGCGGGTCCCCCAATCCCCATCTCAATCGATTGCTTCCTTTGTGGCGGAGACTGTCGCTTATTTCGACGCATTACTACTCGTCCCCACAAGTACATTGTGGGGCGAGGACGTCCTAAATGAAGCCCTTGACCACTTGCGTCAGGGTGACAGCCTCGCCGCAACCAGGGCAGTTGCAGAGCACGCATCACAGATGCTAAGCTCCTGCAACTCGCCCCAAGACCGCCCGAATCGTGGTGGAGATTGTTCAAGGCAGTCGGCGAACTCAGGCCGCGTACGCCGCGCGGAGGAGGCCCCTTTGCTTGGGAACCGGCTTAGAAGGGAGCATTACCGCAAATCACGGAGACACTATCGTGAGAATAGATCTTTGGCTGCTGGACAGGTACTCAAAGGTGACTGGGAGGTACCGCCAACTTCGGTTGGGCCGGAACGCCTCAATCCCTTTTGGGAGGTTCTCTTCTCTCGACCATCTGAGCCGGACAAACGTTCCATTACCGACTTTGACTTAACACGTGAACAACTGGCAGAGATCATAACCGTAGACGAGGTAGCACACCACCTCAAAGCCACCAGAACATCTGCTCCTGGACCTGATGGAATGTCGACTCGGTTGCTGAAGTCCATTCCTCCGAGGGTTCTAGCCAAAATGTTCAACCTCTGGTTAGCTACGTCTGCGTTGCCAGAGCCATTGAAGGCTAACAGAACGGTGCTGATACCTAAGGTCCCCAACCCAACCGAACCCAAGGACTACAGGCCTATCACCATCTCCTGTGCCGTAGTCCGTCTGCTCCATAAGATCTTGAGCAGCCGCATCTCGAGCCTCGTCCAGATGGATGAAGCTCAAAAGGCATTCGTTCCAGTGGACGGATGCCTCGAGAACCTCACGATCTTGGATGCGATCGTCGGTCGTGCGCGGGCACACGCCCACGGTGCGCACCTGGCATTCCTTGACATGGCCAAAGCATTCGATTGTGTTAATCATAGCACTATCGAGCGGGCCATGTCGCGGAAGGGCATCCCTGCCCTCGTCAGGACATACATAATGTCGACGTACGACCGAGCCTTCACTAAAATTGAAGGCAGCGACGGGATGTCGGAGAAGATTAATATGACTCGTGGGGTCAAACAGGGTGACCCATTATCACCGATTCTCTTCAACCTTGTGATTGACGAGGGAATCGCGAGGGTGAAGGAGACCGGTGTAGGGGTTAAGTTGGGAGACAAAACAGTATCAACATTGGCTTTTGCCAATGATTTGGTTCTGGTTGCGCAGACGCCCACTGGGTTGCAGAAGGCAATGGACGTGATGGCTGCGACCCTCGCGGGGGGTGGGCTTCAGGTCAACCCAGGGAAGTGTCGTACCCTCATCATGGAGGTCATCCAGGTACTTCAACAAACCAAAATTATCTTATGTTTTGTTTGGACCGTCTTCTGCTCAGAGTCGCATTTCAGCATTTGCCCGAGCTTTTTTTTATTATTATTATCACCGTAAAGAGTCTTCTAGCCAGCGAGGCCAAGAAAGGCCTACGTGAGTGGAAGAGAAATCAAACAGCACAACATAAGGTAGGGTTGCTACTCTGAGTTGCCCGAGTGACGTCATGAGAAGGGCGGGGTTTTGTATATACAAACTATCTGATCAATGATTGGTCATGTCCAAGCCCCACCTATGAAACGACGTCATCCGGCTACTTCAATAGAGCAACCCACCTTATGTTCTCCTATTTGTACCGTCTTCCGCCCAGAGTCGCATTTCAGCAGTTGACCGAGCTTATTAAAGAGTCGATATTCACATATATGAGCGAGCCAACGAGGCCAAGAAAGGCCACTGTGAGCGGAAGAGAAATCAAACAGCACAATATAAAGTAGGGTTGCTACTCTCCGTTACCTGTGTGACGTCATGAGAAGGGCGGGATTTTGTACCTATAAGGCATCTGACCAATGATTGGTCATGTCCAAACCCCACCTATGAAACGACGTCATCCGGCTACTTCAATAGAGCAACCCACCTTATGTTCTCCTATTTGTACCGTCTTCCGCCCAGAGTCGCATTTCAGCAGTTGACCGAGCTTATTAAACAGTGAGTCAACATTCACATAATTGCGCCAATAGGCCAATTAAGGCTACCGTGAGCGGAAGAGAAATCAAACAGCACATCATAAGGTAGGGTTGCTACTCTGAGCTCCCGGGTGATGTCGTGAGAAGGGCTGGGCTCTGAACACACAAATTATCTGATCAATGATAGGTCGGTCAATCCCACACCCCACCTATCAGATGACATCAGCCGACTACTTCATTGCAGCAACCCTAATTATGTTCTCCTGTTTAGACCGTCTTCCGCCTAGAGTCGCATTTCAGTAGTTGACCGAGCTTATCAAAGAGTCAACATTCACATGATTGAGCCAGAGATGCCAAGTAAGGCCACCGTGAGCAGAAGAGAAACCAAACAGGACATCATAAGGTAGGGTTGCTACTCTGAGTTCACGGGGTACGTCATGAGAAGGGCGGGGCGCTGAACACACGAATTATCTGATCAATGATTGGTCGGTCAATCCCAAACCTCACTTATCACATGACGTCAGCTGACTGATTCATCGCAGCAACCCCTAATTATGTTCTGTTTGGATCGTCTTCCGCCCAGAGTCGCATTTCAGTAGTTGACCGAGCTTATTAAAGAGTCATCATTCACATGAATGAGCCAGAGAGGCCAAGAAAGGCCACCATGAGCGGAAGAGAAACCAAACAGCACATCATAAGGTAGGGTTGCTACTCTGAGTTCCCGGGTGACGTCATGAGAAGAGCTGGGCTTTAAACACATAAATTGTTTGATCAATGATTGGTCGGTAAGTTCCAAACCCACCAATCAGATGACGTCATCCGAATACTTTGGACCATCTGTTCCAGTCATTCCGCGGGTCCCCCAATCCCCATCTCAATCGATTGCTTCCTTTGTGGCGGAGACTGTCGCTTATTTCGACGCATTACTACTCGTCCCCACAAGTACATTGTGGGGCGAGGACGTCCTAAATGAAGCCCTTGACCACTTGCGTCAGGGTGACAGCCTCGCCGCAACCAGGGTAGTTGCAGAGCACGCATCACAGATGCTAAGCTCCTGCAACTCGCCCCAAGACCGCCCGAATCGTGGTGGAGATTGTTCAAGGCAGTCGGCGAACTCAGGCCGCTTACGCCGCGGGGAGGAGGCCCCTTTGCTTGGGAACCGGCTTAGAAGGGAGCATTACCGCAAATCACGGAGACTCTATCGTGAGAATAGATCTTTGGCTGCTGGACAGGTACTCAAAGGTGACTGGGAGGTACCGCCAACTTCGGTTGGGCCGGAACGCCTCAATCCCTTTTGGGAGGTTCTCTTCTCTCGACCATCTGAGCCGGACAAACGTTCCATTACCGACTTTGACTTAACACGTGAACAACTGGCAGAGATCATAACCGTAGACGAGGTAGCACACCACTTCAAAGCCACCAGAACATCTGCTCCTGGACCTGATGGAATGTCGACTCGGTTGCTGAAGTCCATTCCTCCGAGGGTTCTAGCCAAAATGTTCAACCTCTGGTTAGCTACGTCTGCGTTGCCAGAGCCATTGAAGGCTAACAGAACGGTGCTGATACCTAAGGTCCCCAACCCAACCGAACCCAAGGACTACAGGCCTATCACCATCTCCTGTGCCGTAGTCCGTCTGCTCCATAAGATCTTGAGCAGCCGCATCTCGAGCCTCGTCCAGATGGATGAAGCTCAAAAGGCATTCGTTCCAGTGGACGGATGCCTCGAGAACCTCACGATCTTGGATGCGATCGTCGGTCGTGCGCGGGCACACGCCCACGATGCGCACCTGGCATTCCTTGACATGGCCAAAGCATTCGATTGTGTTAATCATAGCACTATCGAGCGGGCCATGTCGCGGAAGGGCATCCCTGCCCTCGTCAGGACATACATAATGTCGACGTACGACCGAGCCTTCACTAAAATTGAAGGCAGCGACGGGATGTCGGAGAAGATTAATATGACTCGTGGGGTCAAACAGGGTGACCCATTATCACCGATTCTCTTCAACCTTGTGATTGACGAGGGAATCGCGAGGGTGAAGGAGACCGGTGTAGGGGTTAAGTTGGGAGACAAAACAGTATCAACATTGGCTTTTGCCGATGATTTGGTTCTGGTTGCGCAGACGCCCACTGGGTTGCAGAAGGCAATGGACGTGATGGCTGCGACCCTCGCGGGGGGTGGGCTTCAGGTCAACCCAGGGAAGTGTCGTACCCTCATCATGGAGGTCATCCAGGTACTTCAACAAACCAAAATTATCTTATGTTTTGTTTGGACCGTCTTCTGCTCAGAGTCGCATTTCAGCATTTGCCCGAGCTTTTTTTTATTATTATTATCACCGTAAAGAGTCTTCTAGCCAGCGAGGCCAAGAAAGGCCTACGTGAGTGGAAGAGAAATCAAACAGCACAACATAAGGTAGGGTTGCTACTCTGAGTTGCCCGAGTGACGTCATGAGAAGGGCGGGGTTTTGTATATACAAACTATCTGATCAATGATTGGTTGGTCATGCCCAAGCGCGACCTATCATATGACATCATCCGAGTACTTCAACACAGCAACCCTACCTTATGTTCTCCTGTTTGGACCGTCTTCCGCACAGAGTGCCCTTTTTTTACCATAAAGTGTCGTCATTCAAATGAGCCAGCGAGGTTAAGAAAGTCTTAGCTACCGGATGACGTCATGAGAAGGGCGGGGCTCTGAACCCACAAAATATCTGCCCAAAGATTTGGTCGGTCATTCCCAGGCACCGCCTATCAGATGACGTCAGCCGGGCACGTCATACCAGCAACCCTATCTTATGTTCTCCTGTTTGGACTGTCTTCCGCTCAGAGTTGGGTTTCAAAAATTGACCGTATTTTTGTTTCTTTTATCATTAAGAATGGCCATTTCGCATGAGCCGGCGACGCCAAGAAAGGCCTCCATGAGCGAAAGAGGAACTAAACAGCACAACATAAGGTAATGTTGCTACTCTGAGTTGCCCGAGTGACGTCATGAGAAGGGCGGGATTTTGTACCTATAAACCATCTGACCAATGATTGGTCATGTCCAAGCCCCACCTATCAGACGACGTCATCCGGCTACTTCAACGCAGGATCCCTACCTTATGTTCTCCTGTTTGGATCGTCTTCCGCACAGACTCGCATTTTAGTAGTTGAACGAGCTTATTAAAGAGTCAACATTCACATAAATGAGCCATTGAGGTAAAGAAAGGTCACCGTGAGCGGAAGAGAAACCAAACACGACATCATAAGTTAGGGTTGCTACTCTGAGCTCCCGGTCACGTAATGAGAAGGGCGGGGCTCTGAGCCCACAAATTAATTGATCAATGATTGGTCGGTAAGTTTCAAGCCCCACCTATCAGATGACGTCACCCGGGTACTACAACACACCAACCCTACCTTATGTTCTCCTGTTTGGTCCGTTTTCTGCCCAGACTCACATTTAAGCAGGCGACCGATCTTATTAAAGTGTCAACATTCAATTGAATGAGCCAGCGAGGCCAAGAAAGGCGACCGTGAGCGGAAAAGAAACCAAACAGGACATCATAAGGTAGGGTTGCTACTCTGAGCTCCCTGGTGACGTCATCAGGGTGGAGTTCTGTAATCCACAAAGTATCTGTCCAATGATTGGTTATACCCAGGCCCGTCTATCAGATGACGTCCGTCGGGTACTTCAATGCAGCATCCCTATCTTATGTTTTCTTTTTTGGACCGTCTTCCGCTAAGAGACGCATTTCAGCAGGATAAAGCCGTCGTCATTTCAGATAACCCAGCGAGGCCAAACAAGGCCACCGTGAGCGGAAGAGGAACCAAACAGCACAACGTACTATGTGGCTTACGGAGCTCCAACCTCATGACGTCACCCGGGAACTCAGAATACAACCCTACCTTATGATGTCCTGTTTGGTTTCTCTTAGGCTCACGGTGGCCTTTCTTGGCCTCACTGGCCCATTCATGTGAATGTCGACTCTTTAATAAGCTCGGTCAACTGCTGCAATGCGATTATGGGCGAAAGACGGTGCAAAAAGAACATAAGGTAGGGTTGGTGTGTTGAAGTACCCGGAAGACGTCATCTGATAGGTGGGGTTTGCAGCTTACCGACCAACAATTGATCAGATAATTTGTGTGTTTACAGCCTCGCTCCTCTCATGACGTCACCCGGGAGCTCAGAGTAGCAACCGTACCTTATGATGTCCTGTTTGGTTTCTCTTCCCCTCATGTCGTCTTTCTTTGCCTCGCTGGGTCATTCATGCAAATGTTGACTTTTTAATAAGCTCGGTCAACTGCTGAAATGCGACTCTGGGCGGAAGACGGTCCAAATAGGAGAACATAAGGTAGGGTTGTTGCATTAAAGTAGCCGGATGACGTCGTCTGATAGGTGGGGCTTGGACATGACCAATCGATTGGTCATATGTTTTATAGTTACAAAATCCCGCCCTTCTCATGACGTCACCCGGGTACCTCAGAGTAGCAACCCTACCTTATGTTGTGCTGTTTGACTCCTCTTCCGCTCACGGTGGCCTTGTTTAGCCTCGCTACATTATGTAAAATGACGGCGGCTTTATACTGCTAAAATGCGACTCTGAGCGGAAGCTGGTCGAAACAGGAGAACATAAGATCCCTAGGGTTGCTGCGTTTAAGTACCCGGCTGACGTCATCTAATAGGCGTGGCCTGGGTATAACCAATCATAGGACACATACGATGCTAATTACAGAGCTCCACCCTCATGACGTCACCCAGGAACTCAGAGTAGCAACCCTACCTTATGATGTGCTGTTTGGTTTCTCTTCCGCTCACGGTGGCCTTTTCTTGGCCTCGTAGGCTCATTCATGTGAATGTTGACTCACTCTTTAATAAGCTCGGTCAACTGCTGAAATGCGACTCTGGGCGAAAGACGGTACAAATAGGAGAACATAAGGTGGGTTGCTCTATTGAAGTAGCCGGATGACGTCGTTTCATAGGTGGGGCTTGGACATGACCAATCATTGGTCAGATGCCTTATAGGTACAAAATCCCGCCCTTCTCATGACGTCACTCTGGCAACTCAGAGTAGCAATCCTACTTTATATTGTGCTGTTTCATTTCTCTTCCGCTCAGGGAAGCCTTTCTTGGCCTCGTTGGCTAGAAGACTCCTTATGGTAATAATAATAACAATAATAATAATAATAAAGCTCGGGCAAATGCTGAAATGCGACGCTGAGCAGAAGACGCTCCAAACAGAACATAAGGATGACGTCATATGATAGGTGGCTCTTGGGCATGACCGACCAATCATTGATCAGATTGTTTGTATATACAATACCACGCTCTTCTCATGACGTCACTCCCACAACTCAGAGTAGCAACCCTACCTTATGCTTGTGCTGTTTGGTTCCTCTTCCGGTCACGGTGGCCTTGTTTAGTTAGCCTAGCTGGATTATGTGAAATGACGGCGGCTTTATCCTGCTGAAATGCGACTCTGAGCGGAAGACGGTCCAAACAGAAGAACATAAGGTAGGGTTGCTGCGTTGAAGTTGTCGGCTGACGTCATCTGATAGGTGGGGTTTGGAACTTACTGACCAATCATTGATCAGATAACCTATGTGTTCAAAGCCCAGCTCTTCTCATGACGTCACCCGGGAGCTCAGAGTAGCAACCCTACCTTATGATGTCCTGTTTGGTTTCTTTCCCCCTTACGTCGCCTTTCTTGGCCTCGCTGGCTCATTCATGTGAATGTTAACTCTTTGATAAGCTCGGTCAACTGCTGAAATGCTACTCTTGGCAGAAGACGGTCCAAACAGGAGAACATAAAGTAGGGTTGCTTCGTTGAAGTAGCCGGATGACGTTATCTGATAGGTGGGGATTGGAATTGACGGACCAATCATTGATCAGATAATTTGTGGGTTCCGAACCCCGCCTTTCTCATGACGTCACCCGGGTACCTCAGAGTAGCAACCCTACCTTATGTTGTGCTGTTTGATTCCTCTTCCGCTCACGGTAGCTTTGTTTGGCCTCGCTGGATTATGTGAAATGAAGGCGCCTTTATCCTGCGGAAATGCGACTCTGAGCGGAAGACGGTCTAAACAGGAGAACATAAGATAGGGTTGCTGCGTTGAAGTACCTGGCTGACTTCATCTGATAGGCGGGGCCTGGGTATAACCAATCATTGGACACATACTATGTGGATTACAGAGATCGACCCTCATGACGTCACCCGGGAACACAGAGTAGCAACCCTACCTTATGATGACCTGTTTGGGTCCTCTTCCGCTTATGGTGGCCTTACTTGGCCTCACTGGCTCAATCATGTGAATGTTGACTCTTTGATAAGCTCGGTCAAGTACTGAAATGCGACTCAGGGCGGAAGACGGTCCAAATAGGAGAACATAATTAGGGTTGCTGCAATAAAGTAGTCGGCTGACGTCATCTGATAGGTAGGGTTTGGGATTGACCGACCAATTATTGATCAGATAATTTGTGTGTTCAGCGCCCCGCCCTTCTTATCTTATCACCCGGGAGCTCAGAGTAGCAACCCTACCTTATGATGTGATGTTTGGTTTCTCTTCCGGTCGCGGTGGCCTTTCTTGGCCTCGTTGGCTTCTTCATGTGAATGTTGACTCACTCTTTAATAAGCTCGGTCAACTGCTGAAATGCGACTCTGGGTGGAAGACTGTACAAATAGGAGAGAACATAAGGTAGGTTGCTCTATTGAAGTAGCCGGATGACGTCGTTTCATAGGTGGGGCTTGGACATGACCAATCATTGGTCAGATGCCTTATAGGTACAAAATCCCGCCGTTTTCATGACGTCACTCGGGCAACTCAGAGAAGCAACACTACCTTATGTTGTGCTGTTTGGTTCCTCTTTCGGTCACAGTGGCCTTGTTTAGTTAGCCTCGCTGGTTTATGTGAAAAGACAGCGGCCTTATCCTGCTGAAATGCGACTCTGAACGGAAGACGGTCCAAACAGGAGAACATAAGATAGGGTTGCTGCGTTGAAGTTGTCGGCTGACGTCATCTGACAGGTGGGGTTTGGGATTGACCGACAAATCATTAATAAGATAATTTGTGCGTTCAGAACCCCGCCCTTCTCATGACCTCATCCGGGAGCTCAGAAAAGAAACCCTACCTTATGATGTGCTGTTTGGTTTCTCTTCCGGTCGCGGTGGCCTTTCTTGGCCTCGTTGGCTCGCTCATACATGTGAATGTCGACTCTTTAATAAGCTCGATCAACTACTGCAATGCGATTATGGGCGGAAGTCGGTCAAAAAAGGAGAACATAAGGTAGGGTTGGTGTGTTGAAGTATTCCGATGACGTCATCTGATAGGTGGGGTTTGGAATTGACCGACCAATCATTGATCAGATAATTTATGTGTTCCGAACCCCGCCTTTCTCATGACGTCACCCGGGTACCTCAGAGTAGCAACCCTACCTTATGTTGTGCTGTTTGATTCCTCTTCCGCTCACGGTAGCCTTGTTTAGCCTCGTAGGATTATGTGAAATGAAGGCGCCTTTATCCTGCTGAAATGCGACTCTGAGTGGAAGACAGTCTAAACAGAAGAACATAAAATAGGGTTGCTGCTTTGAAGTACCTACCTTATGATGTCCTGTTTGGTTTCTCTTCCGCTCACGGTGGCCTTCATTGGCCTCATTGGCTCAATCATGTGAATGTTGACTCTTTGATAAGTTCGGTCAACTGCTGAAATGCGACTACGGGCGGAAGGCGGTACAAATAGAACATAAGGTGGGTTTCTCTATTGAAGTAGCCGGATGACGTCGTTTCATAGGTGGGGCTTGGACATGATCAATCATTGGTCAGATGCCTCATAGGTACAAAATCCTGCCATTCTCATGACGTCACTCGGGCAGCTCAGAGTAGCGACCCTACGTTATATTTTGCTGTTTGATTTCTCTTCCGCTCACGGAGGCCTTTCTTGGCCTCGCTGGCTAGAGGACTCCTTATGGTAATAATAATAATAATAATAATAATAATAATAATAATAATAATAAAGCTCGGGCAAATACTGAAATGCAACACTGAGCAGAAGACGCTCCAAACAGTACATAAGGCTGACGTCATATGATAGGTGGGGTTTGGGATAGACCGACCAATCATTGATCAGATAATTTTTGGGTTCAGAGCCCCGCCCATCTCATGACATCATCCGGGAGCTCAGAGAAGCAACCCTACCTTATGATGTCCTGTTTGGTTTCTCTTCCGCTCACGGTGGCCTTTCTTGGCTTCGTTGGCTCGCTCAAACATGTGAATGTCGACTCTTTAATAAGCTCGGTCAACTACTGTAATGCGACTATGGGCGGAAGATGGTTAAGAAATGAGAACATAAGGTAGGGTTGGTTTGTTGAAGTATTCGGATGACGTCATCTGATAAGTGGGGTTTGGAACTTACCGACCAATCATTGATTAAATAATTTATGTGTTCAAAGCCCAGCTCTTCTCATGACGTCACCCGGGAGCTCAGAGTAGCAACACTACCTTATGATGTCCTGTTTGGTTTCTCTTCCGCTCACGGTGGCCTTAATTGGCCTCGTTGGCTCATTCATGTGAATGTTGACTCACTCTTTAATAAGCTCGGTCAACTGCTGAAATGCGACTCTGGGCAGAAGACGATACAAATAGGAGAACATAAGGTGGGTTGCTCTATTGAAGTAGCCGGATGACGTCGTTTCATAGGTGGGGCTTGGACATGACCAATCATTGGTCAGATGCCTTATAGGTACAAAATCCCGCCCTTCTCATGACGTCACTCGGGTAACTCAGAGTACAAACCCTACTTTATATTGTGCTGTTTGGTTTCTCTTCCGCTCACGGAGGCCTTTCTTGGCCTCGCTGGCTAGAAGACTCCTTATGGTAATAATAATAACAATAATAATAATAATAAAGCTCGGGCAAATGCTGAAATGCGACACTGAGCAGAAGACGCTCCAAACAGAACATAAGGTTGACGTCATATGATAGGTGGCTCTTGGGCATGACCGACCAATCATTGATCAGATTGTTTGTATATACGAAACCCCGCCCTTCTCATGACGTCACTCGGGCAACTCAGAGTGGCAACCCTACCTTATGTTGTGCTGTTTGGTTCCTCTTCCGGTCACGGTGGCCTTGTTCAGTTAGCCTCGCTGGATTATGTGAAATGACGGCGGCTTTATCCTGCTGAAATGCGACTCTGAGCGGAAGACTGTCCAAACAGGAGAATATAAGATAGGGTTGCTGCGTTGAAGTTGTCGGCTGACGTCATCTGATAGGTGGGGTTGGGGATTGACCGACCAATCATTGATCAGATAATTTTTGGGTTCAGAGCCCCGCCCTTCTCATGACATCATCCTTGAGCTCAGAGAAGCAACCCTACCTTATGATGTGCTGTTTGGTTTCTCTTCCGCTCACGGTGGCCTTTCTTGGCCTCGTTGGCTCGCTCATACATGTGAATGTCGACTCTTTAATAAGATCGGTCAACTACTGCAAAGCGACTATGGGCGGAAGACGGTCCAAACAGGAGAACATACGGTAGGGTTGGTGTGTTGACGTATTCCGATAACGTCATCTGATAGGTGGGGTTTGGAACTTACCGATCAATCATTGATCAGATAATTTATGTGTTCAAAGCCCAGATCTTCTCATGACGTCACCTGGCAGCTCAGATTAGCAACCCTACCTTGTGATGACCTGTTTGGTTTCTCTCTCCCTTACGTCGCCTTTCTTGGTCTCGCTGGCTCATTCATGTGAATGTTGACTCTTTAATATGCTCGGTCAACTGCTAAAATGCGACTCTGGGCGGAAAACGGTACAAATAGGAGAACATAAGGTAGGGTTGCTGCGTTGAAGCAGCCGGATAACGTTATCTGATAGGTGGGGATTGGAATTGACCGACCAATCATTGATCAGATAATTTGTGGGTTCCGAGCCCCGCCTTTCTCTTGACGTCACCTGGGTACCTCAGAGTAGCAACCCTACCTTATGTTGTGCTGTTTGATTCCTCTTCGCTCACAATAGCCTTGTTTGGCCTCGCTGGATTATGGGAAATGAAGGCGCCTTTATCCTACCGAAATGCGACTCTGAGTGGAAGACGGTCTAAAGAGGAGAACATAAGATAGGGTTGCTGCGTTGAAGTATCTGACTGACATCATCGTATTGGCGTGGCCTGGGTATAACCAATCATTGGACACATACTGTGTGGGTTACAGAGCTCCACCCTAATGACGTCACACGGGAACTGAGAGTAGCAACCCTACCTTATGATGTCCTGTTTGGTTTCTCTTAGGCTTACTGTGGCCTTTCTTGGCCTCACTGGCCCATTCATGTGAATGTCGACTCTTTAATAAGCTCGGTCAACTTCTGCAATGCGACTATGTGGGGACGACGGTCCAAAAAGGAGAACATAAGGTAGGGGTGGAGTCGCATTTCAGCATTTGCCCGAGTTTTATTATTATTATTATTATTGTTATTATTATTACCAAACAACACAATTATAATCAAACAGCACAATATAAAGTAGGGTTGCTACTCTGAGTTGTTCAAGTGACGTAATGAGAAGGGCGGGATTTTGTACCTATAAGTCATCTGTCCAATGATTGGTCATGTCCAAGCCCCACCTATGAAACGACGTCATCCGGCTACCTCAATAGAGCAACCCACCTTATGTTCCCCTATTTGTACCGTCTTCCGCCTAGAGTCGCATTTCAGCAATTGACCGAGCTTATTAAAGAGTGAGTCAACATTCACATGATTCAGCCAATGAGGCCAAGAAAAGGCCACCGTGAGCGGAAGAGAAACCAAACAGCACATCATAAGGTAGGGTTGCTACTCTGAGCTCCCGGGTGATGTCATGAGAAGGGCGGGGCGCTGAACACACAAATTATCTGATCAATGATTGGTCGGTCAATCCCAAACCCCACCCATCAGATGACGTGAGCCGACTACTTCATTGCAGAAACCCTTATTATGTTCTCCTGTTTGCACCGCCTTCTGCCCAGAGTCGCATTTCAGTAGTTGACCAAGCTTATTAAAGAGTCAACATTCACATAATTGAGCTAGTGAGGCCAAGTAAGGCCACCGTGAGCAGAAGAGAAACCAAACAGGACATCATAAGGTAGGGTTGCTACTCTGAGTTCCCGTGTGACATCATGAGGGTGGAGCTCTGTAATCCACATAGTATGTGTCCAATGAATGGTTATACCCAGGCCCCGCCTATGAGATGACGTCATCCGGATACTTCAACGCATCAAACCTAACTTATGTTCTCCTGTTTGGACCGTCTTCCGCTCAGAGTCTCATTTCAGAAGTATAAAGCCGCCGTCATTTCAAATAATCCAGCGAGGCCAAACAAGGCCACCGTGAGCGGAAGAGGAACCAAACAGCACAACATAAGGTAGGGTTGCTACTCTGAGGTATCCGGGTGACGTCATGAGAAGGGAGGGGCTCGGAACTCACAAATTATCTGATCAATGATTGGTCGGTCAATTCCAATCCCCACCTATCAAAAGACGTCATCCGGCTACTTCAACTCAGCAATCCTAACTTATATTCTCCTATTTGGACCGTCATCCGCTCAGAGTTGGGTTTCAACAGTTGACCGAGCTTATTAAAGAGTCAACATTCACATAAATGAGCCATTGAGGCAAAGAAAGGCCACCGTGAGCGGAAGAGAAACCAAACAGGACATCAAAAGGTAGGGTTGCTACTCAGAGCTCCCGGTTGACGTCATGCGTTCGGAGCTCTGTAATCCACAAAGTATCTGTCCAATGATTGGTTATGCCCAGGCCCCTTCTATCAGATGACGTCATCAGGGTACTTCAATGCAGAAACCTATCTAATGTTTTCTTTTTTGGACTGTCTTCCGCTGAGTCGCATTTCAGCAAGATAAACCCGTCGTCATTTCACATAAGCCAGCGAGGCCAAACAAGGCCACCGTGAGCGGAAGAGGAACCAAACAGCACAACATACTATGTGGCTTACAGAGCTCCACCCTCATGGCGTCACCCGGGAACTCAGAGTACAACCCTACCTTATGATGTCCTTTTTGGTTTCTCTTAGGCTCACGGTGGCCTTTCTTGGCCTCACTGGCCCATACATGTGAATGTCGACTCTTTAATAAGCTCGGTCAACTGCTGCAATGCGATTATGGGCGAAAGACGGTGCAAAAAGGAGAACATAAGGTAGGGTTGGTGTGTTGAAGTACCTGGAAGACGTCATCTGATAGGCGGGGCCTGGGCATGACCGACCAAATCTTTGGGCAGATATTTTGTGGGTTCAGAGCCCCGCCCTTTTCATGACGTCACCAGGTAGCTCAGAGTAGCAACCCTACCTTATGATGTCCTGTTTGGTTTCTCTTCCCCTCACGTCGTCTTTCTTTGCCTCGCTGGCTCATTCATGCAAATGTTTACTTTCTAATAAGCTCGGTAAACTGCTGAAATGCGAATTTGGGAGGAAGACGGTCCAAGTAGGAGAACATAAGGTAGGGTTGCTGCGTTGAAGTAGCCGGATGACATCGTCTGATAGGTGGGGCTTGGAAATGACCAATCGATTGGTCAGATGGTTTATAGGTACAAAATCCCGCCCTTCTCATGACGTCACTCGGGCAACTCAAAGTAGCAACCGTACCTTATGTTGTGCTGTTTGATTCCTCTTCCGCTCACGGTGGCCTTGTTTAGTTAGCCTCGCTGGATTTTGTGAAATGACGGCGGCTTTATCCTGCTGAAATGCGACTCTGAGCGAACGACGCTCCATACAGGAGAACAAAAGATAGGGTTGCTGCGTTGAGGTTGTCGGCTGACGTCATCTGATAGGTGGGGTTTGGGATTGACCAACCAATCATTGATCAGATAATTTGTGGGTTCAGAGCCCCGTCCTTGTCATGACATCATCCGGGAGCTCAGAGTAGCAACCCTACCTTATGATGTGCTGTTTGGTTTCTCTTCCGCTCACGGTGGCCTTTCTTGACCTCGTTGGCTCGCTCATACATGTGAATGTCGACTCTTTAATAAGCTCGGTCAATTACTGCAATGCGACCATGGGCGGAAGACGGTCAGAAAAGGAGAACATAAGGTAGGGTTGGTGTGTTGAAGTATTCGGTTGACGTCATCTCATAGGTGGGGTTTGGAACTTACCGACCAATCATTGATCAGATGATTTATGTGTTCAAAGCCCAGCTCTTCTCATGACGTCACCCGGGAGCCCAGAGTAGCAACCCTACCTTATGATGTCCTGTTTGGTTTCTCTCCCCCTTACCTCGCCGTTCTTTGCCTCGCTGGCTCATTCATGTCAATGTAGACTTTAATAAGGTCGGTCAACTGCTGAAATGCGACTACTGGCGGAAGACGGTCCAAATAGAACATAAGGTAGGGTTGCTGCGTTGAAGTAGCCAGATGACGTTATCTGATAGGTGGGGATTGGAATTGACCCACCAATCATTGATCAGATAATTTATGGGTTCAGAACCCCGCCTTTCTCATGACGTCACCAGGGTACCTTAGAGTAGCAACCCTACCTTATGTTGTGCTGTTTGATTCTTCTTCAACTCACGGTGGCCTTGTTTGGCCTCGCTGGATTATGTGAAATTAAGTCGCCTTTATCCTTCTGAAATGCGACTCTGAGCGGAAGACGGTCGAAACAGAACATAAGATAGGGTTGCTGCGTTGAAGTACCTGGCTGACGTCATCTGATAGGCGGGGCCTGGGTATAACCAATCATTGGACACTTACTATGTGGATTACAGAGCTCAACCCTCATGACGTCATCCGGTAACTCAGAGCAGCAACCCTACCTTATGATGTCCTATTTGGTTTCTCTTCCGCTCACGGTGGCGTTAATTGTCCTCATTGGCTCAATCATGTGAATGTTGACTATTTGATAACCTCGGTCAACTGGTGAAATGCGACTCTGGGCGGAAGACGGTCCAAACAGGAGAACACAAGATAGGGTTGCTGCGTTGAAGTACACGGCTGGCGTCATCTCATAGGCGTGGCCTGGGTACAACCAATCATTGGACACATACTATGTGGATTAAGGAGCTCCACCCTCATGACGTCACCCGTGAACTCAGAATACAACGCTTCCTTATGATGTCCTGTTTGGTTTCTCTTAGGCTTACGGTGGCCTTTCTTGGCCTCACTGGCCCATTCGTGTGAATGTCGACTCTTTAATAAGCTCGGTCAACTGTTGCAATGCGATTATGGGCGAAAGACGGTGCAAAAAGGAGAACATAAGGTAGGGTTGGTGAGTTGAAGTACCCGGAAGACGTCATCTGATAGGTGGGGTTTGGAACTTACCGACCAACCATTGAACAGATAATTTGTGTTCAGAGCCTCGCTCTTCTCATACGTCACCCGGGAGCTCAAAGTAGCAACCCTACCTTATTATGTCTTGTTTGGTTTCTCTTCCGCTCACTGTGGCCTTACTTGGCCTCACTGGCTCAATCATATGAATGTTGACTGATAAGCTTGGTCAACTACTGAAATGCGATTATGGGCGGAAGACGGTCCAGACAGGAGAACATAATTAGGGTTGCTGCAGTGAAGTAGTCGGCTCACGTCATCTGATAGGTGGGGTTTGGGATTGACCGATCAATCATTGATCAGATAATTTGTGTGCTCAGCGCTCCGCCCTTCTCATGACATCACCCGGGAGCTCAAAGTAGCAACCCTACATCATGATGTGCTGTTTGATTTCTCTTCCGCTCACGGTGGCCTTTTCTTGGCCTCATTGGCTCAATCATGTGAATGTTGACTCTTTGATAAGCTCGGTCAACTGCTGAAATGCGACTCTGGGCGGAAGATGGTACAAATAGGAGAACATAAGGTGGGTTGCTCTATTGAAGTAGCCGGATGACATCGTTTCATAGGTGGGGCTTGGACATGACCAATCATTGGACAGGTGGTTTATAGTTACAAAATCCCGCCCTTCTCGTGACGTCACTCGGGCAACTCAAAGTAGCAACCCTACCTTATGTTGTGCTGTTTGGTTTCTCTTCCGGTCACGGTGGCCTTGTTTAGTTAGCCTCGCTGGATTATGTGAAATGACTGCGGCTTTATCCTGCTGAAATGCGACTCTGAGCAGAAGACTGTACAAACGGGAGAACATAAGGTAGGGTTGCTGCGTTGAAGTTGTCGGCTGACGTCATCTGACAGGTGGGGTTTGGAACTTATCGACCAATCATTGATCAGATAATTCATGTGTTCAAAGCCCAGCTCTTCTCATGACGTCACCCGGGAGCTCAGAGTAGCAATCCTACCTTATGATATCCTGTTTGGTTTCTCTCCCCCTTACGTTGCCTTTCTTGGCCTCGCAGGCTCATTCATGTGAATGTTGATTCTTTAATAAGCTCGGTCAACTGCTGAAATGCGACTCTAGGCGGAAGACGGTACAAATAGGAGAACATAAAGTAGGGTTGCTGCGTTGAAGCAGCCGGATAACGTTATCTGATAGGTGGGGATTGGAATTGACCGACCAATCATTGATCAGATAATTTGTGGGTTCAGAACACCGCCTTTCTCAAGACGTCACCTGGGTACCTCAGAGTAGCAACCCTACCTTATGTTGTGCTGTTTGAATCCTCTTCCGCTTACGGTAGCCTTGTTTGGCCTCGCTGGATTATGTGAAATGAAAGCGCCTTTATCCTGATGAGATGCGACTCTGAGCGGAAGAGGGTCTAAACAGGAGAACATAAGATAGGGTTGCTGGGTTGAATTACCTGGCTGACGTCATCTGATAGGCGGGGCCTGGGTATAACCAATCATTGGACACATACTCTGTGGATTACAGAGCTCCACCCTCATTACGTCACCCGGGAACTCAGAGTAGCAACCCTACCTTATGATGTCCTGTTTGGTTTCTCTTCCGCTCACGGTGGCCTTACTTCGCCTCTCTGGTTCAATCATGTGAATGTTGACTCTTTGATAAGCTCGGTCAACTGGTGAAATGCGACTCTGGGCGGAAGACGGTCCAAACAGGAGAACATAAGATAGGGTTGCTGCTTTGAATTTGTCGGCTGACGTCATCTGACAGGTGGGGTTTGGGATTGACCGACCAATCATTGATCAGATAATTTGTGTGTTCAGCGCCCCGCCCTTCTCATGACATCACCCGGGAGCTCAGAGTAGCAACAGTACCTTATGATGTCCTGTTTGGTTTCTCTTCCGCTCACGGTGGCCTTTTCTTGGCCTCGTTGGCTCATTCATGTGAATGTTGACTCATTCTTTAATGAGCTCGGTCAACTGGTGAAATGCAGGGTAAAGGCGATTTCATTTCACATAATCCAGCGAGGCCAAACAAGGCTACAGAGAGCGGAAGAGGAATCAAACAGCACAACATAAGGTAGGGTTGCTACTCTGAGGTACCGGGTGACGTCATGAGAAATGCGGGGTTCGGAACCCATAAATTATCTGATCAATGATTGGTCGGTAGTTCCAAACCCCACCTATCAGATAACGTCATCCGGCTACTTCAACCAGCAACCCTACCTTATGTTCTATCTGGACGTCGTCCGCCAGAGTCGCATTTGAGCAGTTGACCGAGCTTATTAAAGAGTCAACATTCACATGAATGAGCCAGCGAGGCCGAGAAAGGCGACGTAAGGGGAGAGAAACCAAACACACATCAAAGTGGGTGCACTCTGGCTCCCGGTGAGTCATGAGAAGGCTGGGGTTTGAACACAGAATTATCTGATCAATGATTGTCGGTAGTCCCAACCCCCCATCAGATGACGTACCGATACTTAAAACCAAACCCTATTATTTTCCCTTTTTGACCGCTTGCCCAAGTCGCATTCAGAGTTGACCGGCTTAAAAGAGTCGAATCACATGTTGAGCAGGAGCAAGAAGCCACCGTGAGCGGAAGAGAAACCAAACAGCACTCATAAGGTAGGGTTGCTACTCTGGGGTCCCGGTGACTCATGAGGGTGGGCTCTGAATCACATAATATTGTCCAATAAATTGGTTTAACCACCCCCCTATAGATACGTCTATCCGGATACTTCAACGCATAAAACCTAAACTTATGTTCTCCTTTGGCCCGTCTTCCGCCCAGAGTCCATTTCAGAAGATTATAAAGGCCTCTTTTCAAAATAACCAGCGAGGCCAAGAAAGGCCACCGTGAGCGGAAAGGAACCAAACAGCACACCATAAGGTGGGGTTGCTACTTGAGGTACCGGGTGACGTCTGAGAAGGGGGGGTTCGGAACTCACAAATTATCTGATCAATGATTGTCGGTCATTCCAATCCCCCCCTATCAAGACGTCATCCGGTACTAAACCAGAAAACCAAACTTATTTTCCTTTGGCGTCATCCCCCTCAGGTTGGGTTTTCAACAGTTGACCGAGCTTATTAAAGAGTCAACATTCACATAAATGAGCCATTGAGGCAAGAAAGGCCACGTACTGAAGAAGAAACCAAACAGGACACAAAAGGTAGGAGTTGCTACTCAGAGTCCCCGGTTAGTCATGCGTTCGGGAGGCTCCTTAATCCACAAAGTATTTTGTAAAATGATTTTATGCCCCCCCCTTTTCTTTTTGGGGTCCCCCAAATGCAAAATATTATGTTTTTTTTTAAGTCCCCCGGGCTTTGCGAAAAACCCGCCCAAAAAATAAGAGGGGGGCCCAAACAAGGCACCCCGGGGGAAAAAAAAAACTTGTTAAAGGGGCTCCCCCCTTGGCGTCCCCGGGGAACTCGGGCCCCCCTCCTTTTGTCCTTTTTGGTTTTTTCTTGGTTAGGGTTGGCCTTTTTTGGGCCCTCACTGGCCATACATGTGAATGTCGACTCTTTAATAAGCGGGTCAACTGCTGCATGCGATTATGGGGGAAAGACGGTCAAAAAGAGAACATAAGGTAGGGGTTTGGTGTGTTGAATACCGGAAGAGTCATCTGATAGGGGGGTTGGGCTTCCGACCAACATTTTGGGAGATAATTTTGTGGGGTTTAGAGCCCGCCCTTTTTCAATGACGTCACCCGGAAGCTCAGAGTAGCAACCTACCTTATGATGTCCTGTTTGGTTTCTCTTCCCCCCCTTACGTCGCCTTTCTTTGGGCCCCGCTGGCTCATTCAATGAAAGTTATTTCTAATAAGCTGGTAAAATGCTGAAATGCGATTTGGGGGAAGACGGTCCAAAAGGAGAACATAAGGTAGGTTGCTGCGTTGAAGTAGGATGACTCGTCTGATTTGGTGGGGCTTGGAATGACCAATCGATGGTCAATGGTTTATAGGTACAAATCCCGGGCCCCTTTTCATGACGTCACTCGGGAACTCAAGTTAGCAAACCCTACCTTATGTTGTGCTGTTTGATTCCTCTTCCGCTCACGGGGCCTTGTTTAGCCTCGCTGGGTTTGTAAATGACCCTTTTTTCCGCTAAATCGACCCGACGAAGATCCCAACAGGGAACAAAAGTTTTGGGTTTTGCGTTATTTCGGGTGATCATTGTGGTGGGGTTTTGGGTAAACCAAACATTGACAAATTTGTGGGTTCAAGCCCCCCTTTTATGAATACCCGGGGGTCAAGTAGCAACCCTACCTTATGATGTCTGTTTGGTTTCTTCCGCTCCGGTGGCCTTTCTTGCCCCCTGTCTAATGTGTGTGACTCTTTAAAAAGTCGGTCAATTTCTGAATGGAATGGGGGAGACGGGCAAAAAGAACTAATAGGGGTTTTGTTGAAGTTTCGGGCTCCTATGGGGGGTTTGGAATTTACCCACCAATCTTTTTTTGAGATTTTGTGTTCAAAGCCCCGCCTTTCATGACTCACCCGGGGCCCGGGGAAAATAGCAAACCTCCTTTGATGTCCTTTGGTTTCTCTCCCCCTTACCTGCCTTCTTTGCCTGTGGGTCATTCATGTAATGTGACCCCTTTAATAAGGTCGGTCAAACTGCTGAAATGCGATCTGGCGGGAAAAAACGGGGCAAATAGGAACATAAAGGTGGGTTGCTCTTTAATTTGCCAGAGGCGTTTCATAGGGGGGTTTTGGAATTGACCCAAATATTTTAGATTTTTATTTCAAACCCCGCCTTTTAGCGTCACCAGGGGGCCCAGAGTAGCAAAACCCCACCTTGTTTTGGGTGTTTGTTTCTTCCTACGGTGGCCCTTTTTTTGGCCCCCGCTGGATTATGGAAATGAAAACGCCTTTTCCTGATGAGATGGGGACTCCCGAGCGGGAAAAGGGTCTAAAAAGGAGAACATAAATAGGTTGCTGGGTTTAATTACCTGGCCCGGCGTCTCTGATAAAGGGGGGGCCCCCGGGGTTTAACCCAAACTTTTTACACTAACCCGGATTACAGAGCTTTCCCCCCTCATTACGTACCCGGGAAATAGAGTGCAAACCCCACCTTATGATGTCCTGTTTGGTTTCTCTTTCCCCTCACGGTGGCCCTTTCTTCGGGCCCCTTTTGGTTCAATTTAAGGAATGTTACTCTTTGATAAGCTCGGGCAACTGGTGAAAAAACACTCTGGGCGGAAAGGGGGGTCCAAACCCGGAGAACATAAGATAGGGTTGCTGCTTTGAATTTGTCGGCTGACGTCATCCCAAGGTGGGGTTTTGGGGTTGACCGACCAATCATTGATCAGATAAATTTTTGGGTTTTAGGCCCCGCCCTTTTCATGACATCACCCGGGAGCTCAGAGTAGCAACCCTACCTTATGATTTTCCTGTTTGGTTTCTCTTTCCCCCTACGGTGGGCCTTTTTTTGGCCTCGTTGGCTCCCTTTATGTGAATGTTGACTCATTCTTTAATGAGCTCGGTCAACTGGTGAAATGCAGGGTAAAGGCGATTTCATTTCACATAATCCAGCGAGGCCAAACAAGGCTACAGAGAGCGGAAGAGGAATCAAACAGCACAACATAAGGTAGGGTTGCTACTCTGAGGTACCCGGGTGACGTCATGAGAAATGCGGGGTTCGGAACCCATAAATTATCTGATCAATGATTGGTCGGTAAGTTCCAAACCCCACCTATCAGATAACGTCATCCGGCTACTTCAACCCAGCAACCCTACCTTATGTTCTATCTGGACCGTCGTCCGCCCAGAGTCGCATTTGAGCAGTTGACCGAGCTTATTAAAGAGTCAACATTCACATGAATGAGCCAGCGAGGCCGAGAAAGGCGACGTAAGGGGGAGAGAAACCAAACAGCACATCATAAGGTAGGGTTGCTACTCTGCGCTCCCCGGTGACGTCATGAGAAGAGCTGGGCTTTGAACACATGAATTATCTGATCAATGATTTGTCGGTAAGTTCCAAACCCCACCTATCAGATGACGTTATCCGAATACTTCAACACACCAACCCTACCTTATGTTCTACTTTTTTGACCGTCTTCCGCCCATAGTCGCATTGCAGTAGTTGACCGAGCTTATCAAAGAGTCGATATTCACATGTATGAGCGAGCCAACGAGGCGAAGAAAAGCCACCGTGAGCGGAAGAGAAACCAAACAGCACATCATAAGGTAGGGTTGCTACTCTGAGGTACCCGGGTGACGTTCATGAGAAAGGCGGGGTTCCGAACTCACAAATTATCTGATCAATGATTGTTCGGTCAATTCCAATCCTCACCTATCAGATAACGTCATCCGGCTACTTCAACGCAGCAACCCTACCTTATGTTCTCCTATTTGGACAGTCTTCCGCCCAGAGTCGCATTTCAGCAGTTGACCGAGCTTATCAAAGAGTCAACATTCACATGAATGAGCCAGCGAGGCCAAGAAAGGCATCGTAAGGAGGAAAGAAACCAAACAGCACACCATAAGGTAGAGTTGCTACTCTGAGCTCCCGGGTGACGTCATGAGAAGAGGTGGGGATTGGAATTGACCTACCAATCATTGATCAGATAATTTATGGGTTCCGAACCCCGCCGTTCTCATGACGTCCCCCTGGTACCTCAGAATAGCAACCCTACCTTATGATGTTCTGTTTGGTTTCTCTTCCGCTCACGGTAGCCTTAATTCGCCTCATTGGCTCAATCATGTGAATGTTGACTCTTTAATAAGCTCGGTCAACTGCTGAAATGCGTCTCTGGGCTGAAGACGGTCCAAACAGGAGAACATAAGATAGGGTTGCTGCGTTGAAGTACAAGGCTGACGTCATCTCATAGGCGTGGCCAGGGTACAACCAATCATTGGACACATACTATGTGTATTACGGAGCTCCACCCTCATGACGTCACCCGGGAACTCAGAATACAACCCTTCCTTATGATGTCCTGTTTGGTTTCTCTTAGGTTCACGGTGGCCTTTCTTGGCCTCACTGGCTCATTCATGTGAATGTCGACTCTTTAATAAGCTTGGTCAACTGCTGCAATGCGATTATGGGCGAAAGACGGTACAAAAATGAGAACATAAGGTAAGATTGGTGTGTTGAAATACACAGGAAGAAGTCATCTGATAGGTGGGGTTTGGAACTTACCGACCAACCATTGGTGAGATAATTTGTGTGTTCAGAGCTCCGCTTTTCTCATGACGTCACCCGGGAGCTCAGAGTAGCAACCATACCTTATGATGTCCTGTTTGGTTTCTCTCCCCCTTACGTCGCCTTTCTTGGCCTCGCTGGCTCATTCATGTGAATGTTGACTCTGATAAGCTTGGTCAACTGCTGAAATGCGACTCTGTGCGGAAGACGGTCCAAACAGGAGAACATAAGGTATGGTTGCTGCGTTGAAGTATATGGATGACGTCGTCTGATAGGTGGGGCTTGGACATGACCAATCGAATGGTCAAATGGTTTATAGGTACAAAATCCCGCCCTTCTCATGACGTCACTCGGGGAACTCAAAGTAGCACCCTACCTTATGTTGTGCTGTTTGATTCCTCTTCCGCTCACGGTGGCCTTGTTTAGCCTCGCTAGATTTCGTAAAATGACGGCGGCTTTATCCTGCTAAAGTGCGACTCTGAGCGGAAATGTGACTCTGAGCAGATGACGGTCCAAACAGAACATAAGATAGTTTTGGTTTGTTAAAGTACCCTGATGACGTCATCTGATAGGTGGGGCCTGGGACTTACCGACCAATCATTGATCAGATAATTTGTGGGTTCAGAGCCAAGCCGTTCTCATGACGTCACCCAGGTAGCTCAGAGTAGCAACCCTACCTTATGTTGTGCTGTTTGATTCCTCTTTCGCTCACGGTGGCCTTGTTTAGCCTCGCTAGATTATGTAAAATGACTTTATCCTGCTAAAGTACGACTCTGAGCGGAAGATGGTCGAAACAGGAGAACATAAGATCCCTAGGCGTGTTGCGTTTAAATACCCGGCTGACTTCATCTGATAGGCGTGGCCTGGGTATAACCAATCATTGGACACATGCTATGTGGATTACACAGCTCCACCCTCATGACGTCACCCGCGAACTCAGAGTAGCAACCCTACCTTATGATGTCCTGTTTGGTTTCTCTTCTGCTCACGGTGGCCTTACTTGGCCTCACTGGATCAACCATGTGATAGTTGACTCTTTCATAAGCTCGGTCAACTACTGAAATGCGACTCTCGGTGGAAGACGGTCCAAACAGAACATAATTAGGGTTGCTGCATTGAAGTTGTCGGCTGACCTCAACTGATAGGTGGGGTTTGGGATTGACCGACCAATCATTAATTAGATGATTTGTGGGTTCAGAGCCCCGCCCTTTTCATGACATCACCCGGGAGCTCAGAGTAGCAACCATGCCATATGATGTCCACTTTGGTTTCTCTTCCGCTCACGGTGGCCTTTTCTTGGCCTTGTTGGCTCATTCATGTGAGTGTTGACTTACTCTTCAATAAGCTCGGTCAACTGCTGAAATGCGACTCTGGGCCGAAGACTGTACAAATAGAACATAAGGTGGGTTGCTCTATTGAATTAGCCGGATGATGTCGTTTCATAGGTGGGGTTTGGACATGACTAATCATTGGTAAGATGGTTTATATACAATAACCCGCCCTTCTCAAGACGTCACTCGGGCAACTCAGAGTAGCAACCCTACCTTACGTTGTGCTGTTTGGTTCCTCTTCTGGTTACGGTGGCCTTGTTTAGTTAGCCTCGCTGGATTATGTGAAATGACGGCGGCTTTATCCTGCTGAAATGCGACTCTGAGCTGATGACGGTCCAAACAGGAGAACATAAGATAGGGTTCCTGCGTTGAAGTTGTCGGCTGACGTCATCTCATAGGTGGGGTTTGGGATTGACCGACCAATCATTAATCAGATAATTTGTGGGTTCAGAGCCCCGCCCTTCTCATGGCATCATCCGGGAGCTCAGAGAAGGAACCCTACCTTATGATGTGCTGTTTGGCTTCTCTTCCGCTCACGGTGGCCTTTCTTGGCCTCGTTGTCTCGCTCATACATGTGAATGTCGACTCATTAATAAGCTCGGTCAATTACTACAATGCGCCTATGGGTGGAAGACGGTCAAAAAACGAGAACATAAGGTAGGCTTGGTGCTTTAACGTATTCGGATAACGTCATCTGATAGGTGGGGTTTGGAACTTACCGACCAATCATTGATCAGATAATTTATGTGTTCAAAGCCCAGCTCTTCTCATGACGTCACCCGGGAGCTCAGAGTAGCAACCCTACCTTATGATGTCCTGTTTGGTTTCTCTTCTGCTCACGGTGGCCTTACTTGGCCTCACTAGCTCAATCATGTGAATGTTGACTCTTTGATAACCTCGGTCAACTACTGAAATGCGACTCTAGGCGGAAGACGGACCAAACAGGAGAACATAATTAAGGTTTCTGCAATGAAGTAGTCAGCTGACGTCATCTGATAGGTGGGGTTTGGGATTGACCGACCAATCATTGATCAGATAATTTGTCTGTTCAGCGCCCCGCCCTTCTCATGACATCATCAGTGAGCTCAAAGTAGCAACCACATCTTATGATGTGCTGTTTGGTTTCTCTTCCGCTCACGGTGGCCTTTTCTTGGCCTCGTTGGCTCATTCATGTGAATATTGTTGACTTACTCTTTAATAAGCTCGGCTAACTGCTGAAATGCGACTCTGGGCGGAAGACTGTACAAATTGGAAAAAATAAGGTGGGTTGCTCTATTGAAGTAGCCGGATGACGTCGTTTCATAGGTGGGGCTTGGACATGACCAATCATTGGACAGATGCCTTATAGGTACAAAATCCCGCCCTTCTCATGACGTCACTCGGCCAACTCAGAGTAGCAACCCTACTTTATATTGTGCTGTTTGATTTCTCTTCCGCTCACGGAGGCCTTTCTTGGCCTCGCTGGCTAGAAGACTCCTTGTGGTAATAATAATAAGAATAATGATAATAATAAAGCTCCGGCAAATGCTGAAATGCGACACTGAGCAGAAGACGCTCCAAACAGAACATAAGGTCGGGTTGGAGCTTTGAAGTACCCGGATGACGTCATATGATAGGTGGTTCTTGTGCATGACCGACCAATCATTGATCAGATTGTTTGTATATACAATACCCCGCCCTTCTCATGACGTCACTCGGGCAACTCAGAGTAGCAACCCTACCTTATGTTGTGCTGTTTGGTTCCTCTTCCGGTCACGATGGCCTTGTTTAGTTAGCCTCGCTGGATTATGTGAAATGACAGCGGCTTTATCCTGCTGAAATGCGACTCTGAGCGGAAGACGGTCCAAACAGGAGAACATAAGATAGGGTTGCTGTGTTGAAGTTGTCGGCTGACGTCGTCTGATAGGTGGGGTTTGGGATTGACCGACCAATCATTGATCAGATAATTTGTGTGTTTAAAGCCCCGCCCTTCTCATGACATCATCCGGGAGCTCAGAGAAGCAACCCTACCTTATGATGTGCTGTTTGGTTTCTCTTCCGCTCACGGTGGCCTTTCTTGGCCTCGTTGGCTCGCTCATACATGTGAATGTCGACTCTTTAATAAGCTCGGTCAGCTACTATAATGCGACTGTTGGTGGAAGACTATCAAAAAAGAACATAAGGTAGGGTTGGTTCGTTGACGTATTCGGATAACGTCATCTGATAGGTGGGGTTTGGAACTTACTGACCAATCATTGATCAGATAATTTTTGTGTTCAAAGCCCAGTTTTTCTCATGACGTCACCCAGGAGCTCAGAGTAGCAACCCTACCTTATGATGTCCCGTTAGGTTTCTCTCCCCCTTACGTCGCCTTTCTTGGCCTCGCTGGCTCACTCATGTGAATGTTGACTCTTTGATAAGCTCGGTCAACTGCTGAAATACGACTCTGGGCGGAAGACGGTCCAAACAGGAGAACATAAATTAGGGTTGCTGCGTTGAAGTAGCCGGATGACGTTATCTGATAGGTGGGGATTGGAATTGACCGACCAATCATTGATCAGATAATTTGTAGGTTCCGAACCCCGCCTTTCTCATGACGTCACCCGGGTACCTCAGAGTAGCGTCCCTGCCTTATGATGTGCTGTTTGATTCCTCTTCCGCTCACGGTAGCCTTGTTTGGCCTCGATGGATTATGTGAAATGAAGGCGCCTTTATCTTGCTGATATGCGACTCTGAGCGGAAGACGGACTAAACAGGAGAATATAGGTAGGGTTGCTGCGTTGAAGTACCTGGCTAACGTCATCTGACAGGCGGGGAATGGGTAACCAATCATTGGACACATACTGTGTGGATTACAGAGCTCCAACCTCATGACGTCACCCGGGAACTCAGAGTAGCAACCCTACCTTATGATGTCCTGTTTGGTTTCTCTTCCGCTCACGGTGGCCTTAATTGGCCTCATTGGCTCAATCATGTGAATGTTGACTCTTTGATAAGCTCGGTCATCTACTGAAATGCGACTCTGGTTGGAAGACGGTCCAAACAGGAGAACATAAGATAGGGTTGCTGCATTGAAGTACACGGCTGACGTCATCTGATAGGCGTGGCCTGGGTACAACCAATCATTGGACACATACTATGTGAATTACGGAGCTCCACCCTTATGACGTCACCCGGGAACTCAGAATAGAACCTTAATTACGATGTCCTGTTTGGTTTCTCTTAGGCTTGCGGTGGCCTTTCTTGGCCTCACTGGCCCATTCATGTGAATGTCGACTCTTTAAATAAGCTCAGTCAACTGCTGAATTGCGATTATGGGCGAAAGACGGTGCAAAAAGGAGAACATAAAGTAGGGTTGGTGTGTTGAAGAACCCGGAAGACGTCATCAGGGAGCTCAGAGTACCAACCATACCTTATGATGTCCTGTTTGGTTTCTCTTCTCCTCACGTCGTCTTTCTTTGCCTCGCTGGCTCATTCATGGAAATGTTGACTCTAATAAGCTCAGTCAACTGTTGAAATGCGAATTTGGGCGGAAGACGGTCCAAATAGGAGAACATAAGGTAGGGTTGCTGCGTTGAAGTATCCGGATGACGTCATCTGATAGGTGGGGCTTGGACATGACCAATCGATTGGTCAGATGGTTTATAGGTAAGGTACAAAATGCCGCCCTTCTCATCACGTCACTCGGGTAACTCAGAGTAGCAACCCTACCTTATGTTGTGCTGTTTGATTCTTCTTCCGCTCATGGTGGCCTTGTTTAGCCTCGCTAGATTAGGTAAAATGACGACGGCTCTATCCTGCTGAAATGCGACTCTGAGCAGAAGATGGTCGAAACAGAACATAAGATCCCTAAGCGTGCTGCGTTTAAGTACCCGGCTGACGTCATCTGATAGGCGTGGCCTGGGTATAACCAATCACTGGACACATACTATGTGGATTACAGAGCTCAATCATGTGAAATGTTGACTCTTTGATAAGCTCGGTGAACTACTGAAATGCGACTCTAGGCGGAAGACGGTCCAAACAGGAGAACATAATTAGGGTTGCTGCAGTGAACTAGTCGGCTGACGTCGTCTGATAGGTGGGGTTTGGGATTGACCGACCAATCATTGATCAGATAATTTGTGTGTTTAGCGCCCCGCCCTTCTCATGACATCACCCGGGAGCTCAGAGTAGCTACCCTACCTTATGATGTGCTGTTTGGTTTCTCTTCCGCTAACGGTGGCCTTTCTTGGCCTCGCTGGCTCATTCATGTGAATGTTGACTCTTTAATAAGCTCGGTCAACTACTGAAATGCGACTCTGGGCGGAAGACGGTCCAAATAGGAGAACATAAGGTAGGGTTGCTGCGTTGAAGTAGCTGGATGACGTCATCTGATAGGTGGGAATTGGAATTGACCGACCAAAAATTGATCAATTGATTTATGGGTTCCGAACCCCGCCTTTCTCATGACGTCCCCCTGGTACCTCAGAGTAGCAACCCTACCTTATGTTATGCTGTTTGATTCCTCTTCCGCTCACGATAGGCTTGTTTGGCCTCGCTGGAGTATGTGAAATGAAGGCGCCATTATCCTTCTGAAATGCAAATATGAGCGGAAGACGGTCTAAACAGAACATAAGATAGGGTTGATGCGTTGAAGTATCCGGAAGACGTAGTCTGGTAGGTGGGGCTTGGACATAACCAATCGATTGGTCAGATGGTTTATAGGTACAAAATTCCGCCCTTCTCATGACGTCACTCGGGCAACTCAAAGTAGCAACCCTACCTTATATTGTGCTATTTGATTCCTCTTCCGCTCACGGTGGCTTTGTTTAGCCTCGCTAGATTATGGAAAATGACGGCGGCTTTATCCTGCTAAATTGCGAATCTGAGCGGAAGATGGTCGAAACAGGAGAACATAAGACCCCTATGGTTGCTGCGTTTAAGTACCCGGCTGACTTCATCTGATAGGCGTGGCCTGGGTATAACCAATCATAGGACACTTGCTATGTGGATTACAGAGCTCCACCCTTATGACGTCACCCGGGAACTCAGAGTAGCAACCCTGCCTTATGATGTCCTCTTTGGTTTCTCTTACGCTCAAGGTGGCCTTACTTGGCCTCACTGGCTCAATCATGTGAATGTTAGTTAACTCTTTGATAAGCTCGGTCAACTACTGAAATGCGACTATGGACGGAAGACGGTCCAAACAGAACATAATTAGGGTTTCTCTGATGAAGTAGTCGGCTGACGTCATCTGATAGGTGGGGTTTGGGATTGACCAACCAATCATTGATCAGATAATTTGTGTGTTCAGCGCCCTGCCCTTCTCATGACATCACCCGGGAGCTCAGAGTAGCAACCCTACCTTATGTTGTCCTGTTTGGTTTCTCTTCCGCTCACGGTGGCCTTTTCTTGGCCTCGTTGGCTCATTAATGTGAATGTTGACGCACTCTTTAATACGCTCGGTCAACTGCTGAAATGTGACTCTGGGCGGAAGACGGTACAAGTAGGAGTAGATAAGGTGGGTTGGTCTATTGAGGTAGCCGAATGACGTCATTTCATAGGTGGGGCTTAGACATGACCAATCATTGGTCAGATGCCTTATAGGTACATAATCCCGCCCTTCTCATGACGTCACTCGGGCAACTCAGAGTAACAACCCTACTTTATATTGTGCTGTTTGATTTCTCTTCCTCTCACGGAGGCCTTTCTTGGCCTCGCTGGCTAGAAGACTCCTTATGGTAATAATAATAACAAAAATAATAATAATAAAGCTCGGGCAAATGCTGAAATGCGACACCACCCCTACCTTATGTTCTCCTTTTTGGACCGTCTTCCGCACATAGTCGCATTGCAGCAGTTGACCGAGCTTATTAAAGAGTCGACATTCACATGAATGAGCCAACGAGGCCACGAAAGGCCACCGTGAGCGGAAGAGGAATCAAACAGGACAACATATGGTAGGGTTGCTACTCTGAGTTACCCAAGTGACGCCATGGGAAGGGTGGGATTTTGTACCTCTAAACCAACTGACCAATCGATTGGTCATATCAAAGCCCCATCTATCAGACGACGTCATCCGGCTACTTCAACGCAGCAACCCTACCTTATGTTCTGCTATGTGGACCGTTATCCGCCCAGAGTCACATTTCAGCAGTTGACCGAGCTTATTTATCAGAGTCAACATTCACATGAATGAGCCATTGAGGCCAAGAAAGGACACCGTGAGCGGAAGAGAAACCAAACAGCACATCATAAGGTGTGGTTGCTACTCTGAGCTCCAAGGTGATGTCATGAGGTTGGAGCTCTGTAATCCAAATAGTATCTGTCCAATGATTGGTTATACACAGACCCCGCCTATCAGCTGACGTCAGCCAGGTAATTCAACGCAGCAACCCTATCTTATGTTCTCCTGTTTGGACCGTCTTCCGCTCACAGTCGCATTTCAGCAGGATAGAGCCGCCGTCATTTCACATAATCCAGCGAGGCTAACTAAACAAGGCCACCTTGACGGAAGAGGAACCAAACAGCACAACATAAGGTAGGGTTGCTACTCTGAGTTGCCCGAGTGACGTCATGAGAAGGGCGGGGTATTGTATATACAAACAATCTGATCAATGATTGGTCGGTCATGCCCAAGAGCCACATATCATGTGACGTCATCCTTATGTTCTGTTTCGAGCGTCTTCTGCTCAGTGTCGCATTTCAGCATTTGCCCGAGCTTTATTATTATTATCATTGTTATTATTATTACCATAAGGAGTCTTCTAGCCAGCGAGGCCAAGAAAGGCCTCCGTGAGCGGAAGAGGAATCAAACAGCACAACATAAGGTAGTGTTGCTACTCTGAGGTACCCGAGTGACGTCAAGAGAAAGGCGGGGTTCGGAACCCATAAATTATCTGATCAATGATTGGTCGGTCAATTCCAATCATCACCTATCACATAACGTCATCCGGCTACTTCAACGCAGCAACCCTACCTTATGTTCTCCTACTTGGACCGTCTTCCGCCCAGAGTCGCATTTCAGCAGTTGACCGAGCTTATTAAAGAGATTCAACATTCACAACATTCTATGTGGATTACGAAGCTCCACCCTCATAACGTCACCCGGGAACTCAGAATACAACCCTACCGTATGACGTCCTGTTTGGTTTCTCTTAGGCTCACGGTGGCCTTTCTTTGCCTCACTGGCCCATTCATGTGAAAGTCGACTCTTTGATAAGCTCGGTCAACTACTGCAATGCGATTATGGGCGAAAGACGGTCGAAAAAGGAGAACATAAGGTAGGGTTGGTGTGTTGAAGTACCCGGAAGACTTCATCAGATAGGTGGGGTTTTGAACTTACCGACCAACCATAATTGGTACCTTATGTTGTGCTGTTTGATTCTTCTTCCGCTCACGGTGGCCTTGTTTAGCCTCGCTAGATTATATAAAATGACGGCGGCTTTATCCTGCTAACGTGCGACTCTGAACGGAAGATGGTCGAAACAGAAGAACATAAGATCCCTAGGGTTGCTGCTTTTAAGTACCCGGCTGACTACATCTGATAGGCGTGGCCTGGGCATAACCAATCATTGGACACATACTATGTGGATTTCAGATCTCCAACCTCATGACGTCAACCGGGAGCTCAGAGTAGCAACTCTAACTTATGATGTCCTCTTTGGTTTCTCTGCTCACGGTGGCCTTACTCGGCCTAACTGGATCAACCATGTGAATGTTGACTCGGTCAACTACTGAAATGCGACTGTGGGCGGAAGACAGTCCAAACAGGAGAACATAAGATAGGGTTGCTACAATGAAGTAGTCGGGTGACGTCATCTGATAGGTGTGGTTTGGGATTGACCGAACAATCATTGATCAGATAATTTGTGTGTTCAGCGCCCCGCCCTTCTCATGACATCATCCGGGTGCTCAGAGTAGCAACCCTACCTTATGATGTCCACTTTGGTTTCTCTTCCGCTCACGGTGGCCTTTTCTTGGCCTTGTTGGCTCATTCATGTGAATATTGACTTACTCTTCAATAAGCTTGGTCAATTGCTGAAATGCGACTCTGGGCGGAAGACGGTACAAATAGGAGAACATAAGGTGGGTTGCTCTATTGAAGTAGCCGGATGACGTCGTTTCATAGGTGGGGCTTGGACATGACCAATCATTGGTCAGATGGTATATAGGTACAAAATCCCGCACTTTTCGTGACGTCACTCGGGCAACTCAGAGTAGCAACCCTACTTTATATTTCTCTTCCGCTCACGGAGGCCTTTCTTGGCCTCCATGGTTAATAGACTCCTTGTGGTAATAATAATAACAATAATAATAATAATAAAGCTCCGGCAAATGCTGAAATGCGACACTGAGACATTCCAAACAGACCATAAGGTCGGGTTGGAGCTTTGAAGTATCCGGATGACGTCATATGATAGGTGGTTCTTGTGTATGACCGACCAATCATTGATCAGATTGTTTGTATATACATACCCCGCCCTTCTCATGACGTCACTCGGGCAACTCAGAGTATCAACCCTACTTTATGTTGTGCTGTTTGGTTCCTCTTCCGGTCACGGTGGCCTTGTTTAGTTAGCCTCGCTGGATTATGTGAAATGACGGCGGCTTTATCCTGCTGAAATGCGACTCTGAGCTGAAGACGGTCCAAACAGGAGAACACAAGATAGGGTTGCTGCGTTGAAGTTGTCGGCTGAAGTCGTCTGATAGGTGGGGTTTGGGAATCACCGACCAATCATTGATCAGATAATTTGTGTGTTCAAAGCCCCGCCCTTCTCATGACATGATCCGGGAGCTCAGAGAAGCAACCCTACCTTCTGATGTGCTGTTTGGTTTCTCTTCCGCTCATGGTGGCCTTTCTTGGCCTCGTTGGCTCACTCATACAGGTGAATGTCGACTCTTTAATAAGGTCGGTCAACTACTGCAATGCGATTATTGGTGGAAGACTGTCAAAAAAGGAGAACATAAGGTTGGGTTGGTGTGTTGACGTATTCGGATAACGTCATCTGATAGGTGGGGTTTGGAACTTACCGACCAATCATTGATCAGACAATTTATGCGTTCAAAGCCCAGCTCTTCTCATGACGTCACCCGGGAGCTCAGAGTAGCAACCCTACCTTATGATGTCCTGTTTGGTTTCTCTTCTGATCACGGTGGCCTTTCTTGGCCTCGTTAGCTCGCTCATACCTGTGCGACTTTTTAATAAGCTCGGTCAACTACTGCAATGCGACTATGGGCGGAAGACGGTCCAAACAGGAGAACATAATTAGGGTTGATGCAATGAAGTAGTCGGCTGACGTCATCTGATAGGTGGGGTTTGGGATTGACCGACCAATCATTGATCAGATGATTTGTGTGTTCAGCGCCCCGCCCTTCTCATGACATCATCCGGGAGCACAGAGTAGCAGCCCTACCTTATGATGTGCTGTTTGGTTTCTCTTCCGCTCACGGTGGCCTTTTCTTGGCCTCGTTGGCTCATTCATGTGAATATTGACTCACTCTTTAATAACATCGGTCAGCTGCTGAAATGCGCCTCTGGGCGGAAGACGGTAGAAATAGGAGAGCATAAGGAGGATTGCTCTATTGAAGTAGCCGGATGACGTCGTTTCATAGGTGGGGCTTGGACATGACCAATCATTGGTCAGATGCCTTATAGGTACAAAATCCCGCCCTTCTCATGACGTCACTCGGGCAACTCAGAGTAGCAACCCTACCTTATGTTGTGCTGTTTGATTTCTCTTCCGCTCACGGTGGCCTTAATTGTCCTCATTGGCTCAATCACGTGAATGTTGACTCTTTGATAAGCTCGGTCAACTGCTGAAATGCGACTCTGGGTGGAAGACGGTCCAAACAGGAGAACATAAGATAGGGTTGCTGCGTTGAAGTACACGGCTGACGTTATCTCATAGGCGTGGCCTGGGTACAACCAATCATTGTACACATACAATCTGGATGACGGAGCTCCACCCTCTTGACGTCACCCGGGAACTCAGAATACAACCCTACCTTATGATGTCCTGTTTGGTTTCTCTTCCGCTCACGGTGGCATTATTTGGCCTCACTGGCTCAATCATCTGAATGTTGAGTCTTTGATAAGCTCGGTCAACTACTGAAATGCGACTCTGGGAGGAAGACGGTCCGAACAGGAGAACATAATTAGGGTTGCTGCAATGAAGTAGTCGGCTGATGTCATCTGATAGGTGGGATTTGGGATTGACCGACCAATCTTTGATCAGACAATTTGTGTGTTCAGCGAACCGCCCTTCTCATGACATCACCCGGGAGCTCAGAGTAGCAACCGTATCTTATGATATGCTGTTTGGTTTCTCTTCCGCTCACGGTGGCCTTTTCTTGGCCTCGTTGGCTCATTCATGTGAATCAACGTTGACTCACTCTTTAATAAGCTCGGTCAACTGCTGAAATGCGACTCTGGGCGGACGACGGTACAAATAGGAGAACATAAGGTGGGTTGCTCTATTGAAGTAGCCGGATAACGTCGTTTCATAGGTGGGGCTTGGACATGACCAATCATTGGACAGATGCCTTATAGGTACAAAATCCCGCCCTTCTCATGACGTCACTCGGGCAACTCAGAGTAACAACCCTACTTTATATTGTGCTGTTTGATTTCTCTTCCGCTCACGGAGGCCTTTCTTGGCCTCGCTGGCTAGAAGACTCCTTATGGTCATAATAATAATAATAATAATAATAATAATAATAATAATAATAATAAAGCCCAGGCATATGCTGAAATGCGACACTGAGCAGAAGACGCTCCAAACAGAACATAAGTGTGACGTCACATGATATGTGGCTCTTGGTCATGACCGACCAATCATTGATCAGATTGTTTGTATATACAATACCCCGCCCTTCTCATGACGTCACTCGGGCAACTCAGAGTAGCAACCCTACCTTATGCTGTGCTGTTTGGTTCCTCTTCCGATCACGGTGGCCTTGTTTAGTTAGCCTCGCTGGACTATGTAAAATGACGGCGGCTTTATCCTGCTGAAATGCGACTTTGAACGGAAGACGATCCAAACAGGAGAACATAAGATAGGGTTGCTGCGTTGAAGTTGTCGGCTGACGTCATGTTATAGGTGGGGTTTGGGATTGACCGACCAATCATTGCTCAGATAATTTGTGGGTTCAGAGCCCTGCCCTTCTCATGATATCATCCGGGAACTCAGAGAAGTAACCCTACCTTATGATGTGCTGTTTGGTTTCTCTTCCGCTCACGGTGGCCTTCCTTGGCCTCGTTGGCTCGCTCATACATGTGAATGTCGACTCTTTAATAAGCTCGGTCAACTACTGCAATGCGACTATGGGCGGAAGACGGTCAAAAAAGGAGAAAATAAGGTACGGTTGGTGTGTTGAAGTATTCGAATGACGTCATCTGATAGGTGGGGTTTGGAACTTACCGACCAATCATTGATCAGATAATTTATGTGTTTAAAGCCCAACTCTTTTCATGACGTCACCCGGGAGCTCAGAGTAGCAACCCTACCTTATGATGTCCTGGTTGGTTTCTCTTCCCCTTAATTCGCATTTCGTGGCCTCGCTGGGTCATTCATGTGAATGTTGACTCTTTAATAAGCTCGGTCAACTGCTGAAATGCGACTCTTGGCGGAAGACGGTCCAAATAGGAGAACATAAAGTAGGGTCATCTGATAGGTTTGGATTGGAATTGACCAACCAATCATTGATTAGATAATTTGTGGGTTCCGAACCCCGCCTTTCTCATGACGTCACCCGGGTACCTCAGAGTAGCAACCCTACCTTATGTTGTGCTGTTTGATTTCTCTTCAGCTCACGGTGGCCTTAATTGTTCTCATTGGCTGAATGATGTGAATGTTGACTCTTTGATAAGCTCGGTCAACTGCTGAAATGCGACTCTAGGCTGAATACGGTACAAATAGGAGAACTTAAGGTGGGTTGCTCTATTGAAGTAGCCGGATGACGTCGTTTCATAGGTGGGTCTTGGACATGACCAATCATTGGTCAGATGCGTTATAGGTACAAAATCCCGCCCTTCTCATGACGTCACTTGGGCAACTTAGAGTAGCAACCCTACTTTATATTGTGCTGTTTGATTTCTCTTCCGCTCACGGAGGCCTTTCTTGGCCTCGCTGGCTAGAAGACTCCTTATGGTAATAATGATAACAATAATAATAATAATAAAGCTCGGGCAAATGCTGAAATGCGACACTGAGCAGAAGACGCTCCAAACAGAACATAAGGATTACGTCACATGATAGATGGCTCTTGGGCATGACCGACCAATCATTGATCAGATTGTTTGTATATACAATACCCCGCCCTTTTCATGACGTCACTCGGGCAACTCAGAGTAGCAACCCTACCTTATGTTGTGCTGTTTGGCTTCTCTTCCGCTCACGGTGACCTTAATTGGCCTCATTGGCTCAATCATGTGAATGTTGACTCTTTGATAAGCTCGGTCAACAGGTGAAATGCGATTCTGGGTGGAAGACGGTCCAAACAGGAACACATGATATAGCTTTGGTGCATTGAAGTATACGGCTGACGTCATCTCATAGGCGTGGCCTGGGTATAGACAATCATTGGACACATACTATGTGGATGACGGAGCTCCACCCTCATGAAGTCACCCGGGAAGATCAGAATACAACCCTACCTTCCTTATGACGTCCTGTTTGGTTTCTCTTAGTCCCACGGTGGCCTTTCTTGGCCTCACTGGCCCATTCATGTGAATGTCGACTCTTTAATAAGCTCGGTCAACTGTTGCAATGCGATTATTACCGAACAACAATTGATCATATAATTTGTGTGTTCAGAGCCCTCTCTTCTCATGACGTCACCCGGGAGCTCAGAGTAGCAACACTACCTTATGATGTCATTTTTGGTTTCTCTTCCCCTCACGTAGTCTTTCTTTGCCTCGCTGGCTCATTCTTGCAAATGTTGACTCTTTAATAAGCTCGGTCAACTGCTGAAATCCGACTTTGGGCGGAAGACGGTCCAAATAGGAGAACATAAGCTAGGGTTGCTGCGTTGAAGTATCCGGATGACGTCGTCTGATAGGTGGGGCTTGCACATGACCAATCGATTGGTCAGAAGGTTTTTAGGTACAAAATCCCGCCCTTCTCATGATGTCACTCGGGCAACTCAAAGTAGCAACCGTACCTTATGTTGTGCTGTTTGATTCCTCTTCCGCTCACGGTGGCCTTGTTTAGCCTCGCTAGATTATGTAAAATGACGGTGGTTTTATCCTGCTAAAATGCGACTCTGAGCGGAAGATGGTCGAAAGATGAGAACATAAGATCCCTTGGGTTGCTGCGTTTAGGTACCCGGCTGACGTCATCTGATAGGCGTGGCCTGGGTATAGACAATCATATGGCACATACTATGTGCATTACAGAGCTCCACCCTCATGACGTCATCCGGGAGCTCAGATTAGCAACCCAACCTTATGAGGTGCTGTTTGGTTTCTCTTCCGCTCACGGTGCCCTTACTTGGCCTCAGTGGCTCAATCATGTGAATGTTGACTCTTTAATAAGCTCGGTGAACTGGTGAAATGCGACTCTGGGCGGAAGACGGTAGAAACATTAGGGTTGCTGCAATGAAGTAGTTGGCTGACGTCATCTGATAGGTGGAGTTTGGGATTGACCGACCAATCATTGATCAGATGATTTGTGTGTTCAGCGCCCCGCCCTTCTAATGACATCACCCGGGAGCTCAGAGTAGCAACCCTACCTTATGATGTGCTGTTTGGTTTCTCTTCCGCTCAAGATGGCCTTTCCTTGGCCTCATTGACTCACTCATGTGAATGTTGGCTCTCTCTTTAATAAGCTCGGTCAACTGCTGAAATGCGACTCTGGGCGGAAGACGGCAAAAATAGGAGAACATAAGGTGGGTTGCTCTATTGAAGTAGCCAGATGACGTCGTTTCATAGGTGGGGTTTGGACATGACCAATCATTGGTCAGATGCCTTATAGGTACAAAATCCCGCCCTTCTCATAACGTCACTCGGGCAACTCAGAGTAGCAACCCTACCTTATGTTGTGCTGTTTGGTTCCTCTTCCGGTCACGGTGGCCTTGTTTAGTTAGCCTCGCTGGATTATGTGAAATGACGGCGGCTTTATCATGCTGAAATGTTACTCTGAGCGGAAGACGGTCCAAACAGGAGAACATAAGATAGGGTTGCTGCGTTGAAGTTGTCGGCTGACGTCATCTGATAGGTGGGGTTTGGGATTGACCGACCAATCATTGATCAGATAATTTGTAGGTTCAGAGCCCTGCCCTACTCATGACATCATCCGGGAGCTCAGAGAAGCAACCCTACCTTATGATGTGCTGTTTGGTTTCTCTTCCGCTCACGGTGGCCTTTCTTGGCCTCGTTGGCTCGCTCATACATGTGAATGTCGACTCTTTAATAAGCTCGGTCAACTACTGCAATGCGACTATGGGCGGAAGACGGTTAAAATAGGAGAACATAAGGTAGGATTGGTGTGTTGAAGTATTCGGATGACATCTTCTGATAGGTGGGGTTTGGAACTTACCGACCAATCATTGATTAGATAATTTATGTGTTCAAAGCCACGCTCTTCTCATGACGTCACCCGGGAGCTCAGAGTACAAACCCTACCTTGTGATGTCCTGTTTGGTTTCTCTTCCGCTCACGATGGCCTGAATTAGCCTCATTGGCTAAATCATGTGAATGTTGAATCTTTAATAAGCTCGGTTAACTGCTGAAATGCGACTCTGGGCGGAAGACAGTAGAAATAGGAGAAAATAAAGTGGGTTGCTCTATTGAAGTAGCCGGATGACGTCGTTTCATAGGTGGGGCTTGGACATGACCAATCATTGGTCAGATGCCTTATAGGTACAAAATCCCGCCCTTCTCATGACGTCACTCGGGCAACTCAGAGTAGCAACCCTACTTTATATTGTGCTGTTTGATTTCTCTTCCGCTAACGGAGGCCTTTCTTGGCCTCGCTGGCTAGAAGACTCCTTATGGTAATAATAATAACAATAATAATAATAATAAAGCTCGGGCAAATGCTGAAATGCGACACCACCCCTACCTTATGTTCTCCTTTTTGGACCGTCTTCCGCACATGGTCGCATTGCACCAGTTGACCGAGCTTATTAAAGAGTCGACATTCACATGAATGACCCAACGAGGCCAAGAAAGGCCACCGTGAGCGGAAAAGAAACCAAACAGCACAACATAAGGTAGCTTGCTACTCTGAGTTGCCCGAGTGACTTCATGAAAAGGGCGGGGTATTGTATATACAAACAATCTGATCAGTGATTAGTCGGTCATGCCAAAGAGACACCTATCATAAGACGTCATCCGGGTACTTCAATGCACCAACCCGACCTTATGTTCTGTTTGGAGCGTCTTCTGCTCAGTGTTGCATTTCAGCATTTGCCCGAGCTTTATCATTATTATTATTGTTATTATTATTACCATAAGGAGTCTTCTAGCCAGCTAGGCCAAGAAAGGCCTCCGTGAGCGGAAGAGAAATCAAACAGCACAATATAAAGTAGGGTTGCTACTCTGAGTTGCCCGAGTGACGTCATGAGAAGGTTGGGATTTTGTACCTATAAACCATCTGACCAATGATTGGTCATGTACAAGCCCCACCTATCAGACGACGTCATCCGGATACTTCAACGCAGCAACCCTACCTTATGTTCTCCTATTTGGACCGTCTTCGGCCCAAATTCGCATTTCAGCAGTTGAGCGAGCTTATTAAAGAGTCAACATTTTTGCATGAATGAGCCAGCGAGGCAAATAAAGACGACGTGAGGGGAAGAGAAACCAAACAGCACATGATAAGGTAGTGTTGCTACTCTGAGCTCCCGAGTGACGTCATGAGAAGAGCGGGGCTCTGAACACACAAATTATCTGATCAATGGTTGGTCGGTAAGTTCCAAACACCACCTATCAGATGACGTCTTCAGGGTACTTCAACACACCAACCCTACCTTATGTTCTCCTTTTTGGACCGTCTTTCGCCCATAATCGCATTGCAGCGGTTGACCGCGCTTATTAAAGAGGCGACCTTCACATGAATGGAACAGTGAGTCCAAGAAAGGCCACCGTGACCGTAAGAGAAAACAAACAGGACATTATAACGTAGGGTTGTATTCTGAGTTCCCGGGTGAAGTCATGAGGGAGGAGCTCCCTAATCCACATAGTATGTGTCCAATGATTGGTTGTACCCAGGCCACGCCTATGAGATGACGTCAGCCATGTACTTCAACACAGCAATCCTATCTTATGTTCTCCTGTTTGGACCGTCTTCCGCCCAGACTCGCATTTCACCAGTTGACCGAGCTTATCAAAGAGTCAACATTCACAAGATTGAGCCAATGAGGCCAATTAAGGCCACCGTGAGCGGAAGAGAAACCAAACAGCACATCATAAGGTAAGGTTGCTACTCTGAATTCCCGGGTGACGTCATGAGGGTGGAGCTCTGTAATCCACATAGTATGTGTCCAATGATTGGTTATACCCAGGTCCCGCATATCAGATGAGGTCAGCCAGATACTTCAACGCAGCAACCCTATCTTATGTTCTTCTCTTTAGACCGTCTTCCGCTCAGATTCGCATTTCAGCAGGATGAACGCGCCTTCATTTCACATAATCTAGCGAGGCCAAACAAGGCTACCGTGAGCGGAAGAGGAATCAAACAGCACAACAGAGGGTAGGGTTGCTACTCTGAGGTATCCGTGTAACGTCATGAGAAAGGCGGGGTTCGGAACCCATAAATTATCTGATCAATGATTGGTCGGTCAATTCCAATCCCCACCTATCAGATGACGTCATCCGGCTACTTCAACGAAGCAACCCTACCTTATTTTCTCCTGTTTGGACCGTCTTCCGCCCAGAGTCGCATTTCAGCAGTTGACCGAGCTTATTAAAGAGTCAACATTCACATGAATGAGCCAGCGAGGCCAAGAAAGACGACGTAAGGGGGTGAGAAACCAAACAGGACATCATAAGGTAGGGTTGAAACTCTTACCTCCTGGGTGACGTCATGAGGAGAGCATGGCTCTGAACACACAAATTATCTGATCAATGATTGGTCTTTAAGCTCCAAACCCCACCTATCACACGACGTCATCCGAATACTTCAACACAGCAACCCTACCTTATGTTCTACTTTTCTGACCGTCTTACGCCCATAGTCGCATTGCATTAGTTGACCAAGTGAGCGGAAGAGAAACCAAACAGGACATCATTAGGTAGGGTTTCTTCTCTGAGCTCCCGGATGGTCATGAGAAGGGCGGGGCTCTGAACCCACATTTTATCTGATCAATGATTGGTCGGTCAATCCCAAACCCCACCTATCAGACGACGTCAGCCGACAAGTTCAACGCAGCAACGCTATGTTATGTTTTCCTGTTTGGACCGTCTTCAGCTCAGAGTCGCATTTCAGCAGGATAAAGCCGCCTTCATTTCATATTATCCAGCGAGGTTAACTAAACAAGGCCACCGTGACCGGAAGAGGAACCAAACAGCACAACAAAAGGTAGGGTTGCTACTCTGAGTTGCCCGAGTGACGTCATGAGAAGGGCGGGGTATTGTGTATACAAACAATCTGATCGATGATTGGTCGGTCATGCCCAAGAGCCACCTATCATACGACGTCAACCTTATGTTCTGTTTGGAGCGTCTTCTGCTCAGTGTCGCATTTCAGCATTTGCCCGAGCTTTATTATTATTATTATTGTTATTATCATTACCACAAGGAGTCTTCTAGCCAGCGAGGCCAGTCAATCCCACACCCCACCTATCAGATGACGTCAGCCGACTACTTCATTGCAGCAACCCTATCTTATGTTCTCCTGTTTGGACCGTCTTTTGCTCAGAGTCGCATTTCAACAGTTCACCGAGCTTATCAAAGAGTCAACATTCACATGACTGAGCCAATGAAGCCAAGTAAGGCCACCGTGAGCAGACGAGAAACCAAACAGGACATCATAAGGTAGGGTTGCTACTCTGAGTTCCCGGTTGACGTCATGAGGGTGGATCTCTGTAATCCACATAGTATCTGTCCAATGATTCGTTACCCAGCCCCTCCTAATCAGGTGACGTCAGCCAGGTACTTCAACGCAGCAACCCTATCTTATGTTCTCCTGTCACGACCGTCTTCCGCTCAGAGTCGCATTTCAGCAGGATAAAGCCGCCGTCATTTCACATAATCCAGCGAGGCCAAACAAAGCCATCGTGAGCGGAAGAGGAACTAAACAGCACAACATAAGGTAGGGTTGCTACTCTGAGTTACCCGAGTGACGTCATGAGAAAGGCGGGGTATTGTATATACAAACTATCTGATCAATGATTGGTCGGTCATGCCCAAGAGCCACCTATCATATGACGTCATCTGGGTACTTCAATGCACCAAAGAAAGGCCACCGTGAGCCTAAGAGAAACCAAACAGGACGTCATACGGTTGGGTTGTATTCTGAGTTCCCGGGTGACGTTATAAGGGTGGAGCTCCGTAATTCACATAGTATGTGTCCAATGATTGGTTGTACCCAGGCCATGCCTATGAGATGACGTCAGCCGTGTACTTCAACGCAGCAACCCTATCTTATGTTCTCCTGTTTGGACCGTCTTCCGCTCAGAGTCGCATTTCAGCAGGATAAAGCCGCCGTCATTTCACATAATCCAGCGAGGCTAACTAAACAAGGCCACCGTGACCGGAAGAGGAACCAAACAGCACAACATAAGGTAGGGTTGCTACTCTGAGTTGCCCGAGTGACGTCATGAAAAGGGCGGGGTATTGTATATACAAACAATCTGATCAATGATTGGTCGGTCATGCCCAAGAGCCACCTATCATATGACGTCATCCGAGTACTTCAATGCAACAACCCGACCTTATGTTCTGTTTGGAGCGTCTTCTGCTCAGTGTCGCATTTCAGCATATGCCCGAGCTTTATTATTATTATCATTATTATTATTATTATCATTATTATTATTATTACTATAAGGAGTCTTCTAGCCAGCGAGGCCAAGACAGGCCTCCGTCAGCGGAAGAGAAATCAAACAGCACAATATAAAGTAGGGTTGCTACTCTGAGTTGCCCGAGTGACGTCATGGGGAGGGCGGGATTTTGTACCTATAAACCATCTGACCAATGATTGGTCATGTCCAAGCCCCACCTATCAGATAACGTCATCCGGCTACTTCAATAGAGCAACCTACCTTATGTTCTCCTATTTGTACCGTCTTCCGCCCAGAGTCGCATTTCAGCAGTTGACCGAGCTTATCAAAGAGTCAACATTCACAAGAATGAGCCAACGAGGCCAAGAAAGGGCCACCGTGAGCGGAAGAGAAACCAAACAGCACAACATAAGGTAGGGTTGTTACTCTGAGCTACCCGAGTGACGTCATGAGAAGGGCGGGGCTCTGAACCAACAACTTATCTGATCAATGATTGGTCGGTATGTCCCAAGGCCCACCTATCAGAAAACGTCATCCGAGTACTTCAACACAGCAACCCTACCTTATGTTTTCCTGTTTGGACCGTCTTCCGCTTAGAGTGCCCTTATTTTACCATAAAGTGTCGACATTCAAATGAGCCAGCGAGGTTAAGAAAGTCTGAGCTACCGAGTGACGTCATGAGAAGGGCGGGGCTCTGAACCCACAAAATATCTGCCCAAAGATTTGGTCGATCATGCCCAGGCCCCGCCTATCAGATGACGTCAGCCGGGTATTTCATAGCAGCAACACTATCTTATGTTCTGTTTGGACCGTCATCCGCTCAGAGTTGGGTTTCACCAGTTGATATTCATTCATTGTTTTTCTTACCACAAAGAATTGTCATTTCGCATGAGTCAGCGAGGTCAAAAAAGGCCTCCGTAAGCGGAAGAGGAACTAAACAGCACAACATAAGGTAAGGTTGCTACTCTGAGTTACCCGGATGTCATCATGATAAGGGCGGGGTTTTGCATATACAAACTATCTGATCAATGATTTGTCGATCATGACCAAGCGCCACCTATCATATGACGTCATCCGGGTACTTCAACGCAGGAACCCTACCTTATGTTCCCCTGTTTGGACCGTCTTCCGTTCAGAGTCGCATTTCAGCAGTTGACCGAGCTTATTAAAGTGTCAACATTCACATGAATGAGCCAACGAGTCCAAACAAGGCCTCCGTGAACGGAAGAGGAACCAAACAGCACATTAAAAGGTAGAGCTCCAGGGTGACGTCATGCGTTCGGAGCTCTCTAATCCACAAAATATCTGTCCAATCATTGGTTATACCTAGGCCCCGTCTATCAGATGACGACAGCCGGGTACTTCAACACAGCAACCCTATCTTATGTTCTCCTCTTTAGACCGTCTTCCGCTCAGAGTCGCCGTGATCGGAAGAGGAACCAAACAGCACAACATAAGGTAGGGTTGCTACTCTGAGCTACCCGGGTGACGTCATGAGAAGGGCGGGGCTCTGAACCCACAAATTATCTCATGAATGATTGGTCGGTAAGTCCCAAGCCCCACCTATAAGAAAACGTCATCCCGGTACTTCAACAAACCAAAACTGTCTCATGTTCTGTTTGGACCGTCATCCGCTCAGAGTGCCCTTTTTTTACCGTAAAGTGTCGTCATTCAAATGAGCCAGTGAGGTTAAGAAAGTCAGAGCTACCGGGTGACGTGATGAGAAGGGCGGGGCTCTGAACCCACAAAATATCTGCCCAAAGATTTGGTCGGTCATGCCCAGGCCCCGCCTATCAGATGACGTCAGCCGGGTACTTCATACCAGCAACCCTATCTTATGTTCTCCTGTTTGGACTGTCATCCGCTCAAGTTGGTTTTCACCAAGTTGATCGTGTTTTCTTTTTTTTTACCGTAAACAATTGTCATTTCGCATAAGCAGGCGACACCAAGAAAGGCCTCCATGAGCGAAAGAGGAATCAAACAGGACATCATAAGGTAAGGTTGCTACAGGTGACGTCATGAGGGCGGAGTTCTGTAATACAGAAAGTATCTGTCCAATGATTGGTTATACCCAGGCCCCGTCTAACAGATGACTTCAGCTGGGTACTTCAACACAGCAACCCTATCTTATGTTTTCCTTTTTGGTCCGTCTTCCGCTCAGAGTCGCAGTTCAGCAGGATAAAGCCGTCGTCACATCACATAAGCCAGCGAGGTCAAACAAGGCCACCGTGATCGAAAGAGGAACCAAACAGCACAACATAAAGTATGGTTGCTACTCTGAGCTACCCGAGAGACGTCATGAGAAGGGCGGGGTTCTGAACCCAAAAATTATCTGATCAATGATTGGTCGGTAAGTCCCAAGCCCCACCTAACAGAAAACGTCTTCCAGGTACTTCAACAAACCAAAACTATCTTATGTTTTGTTTGGACCGTCTTCTGCTCAGAGTCGCATTTCAGCATTTGCCCGAGCTTTTTTTTTTTATTATTATTACCATAAGGAGTCTTCTAGCCAGCGAGGAGGCCTACAAAGGCCTACGTGAGCGGAAAAAAAATCAAACAGCACAACATAAGGCAAGGTTGCTACTCTGAGTTACCCGGATGACATCATGATAAGGGCCGGGTTTTGTATATACAAAATATCTGATCAATGATTGGTCGGTCATGCCCAAGCGCCACCTATCATATGACGTCATCCGGGTACTTCAATGCAAAAACGCTACCTTATGTTCTGTTTGGACCGTCTTCCGCTCAGAAGGCCTCTTTTTTATCATAAAGTGTCGTCATTCAAATGACCCAACGATGCTAAGAAAGGACGCCATGAGCGAAAGAGGAACCAAGTAGCACAACATAAGGTAAGGTTGCTTCGCTGAGCTATCGGGTGACGTCATGAGAAGGGAGGGGAACTGAACCCAAAAAATATTTGCCCAAAGATTTGGTCAGCCATGCCCAGGCCCCGCCTATCAGATGACGCCAAAGCAGCAATCCTATCTTATGTTCTCCTGTTATGACCGTCTTCCGCTCAGAGCTGGGTTTAAGCAGTTGATTGAACTTATCAGAGCCAAACACTGACATGAATGAGCCAACGAGGCCAAGAAAGGCCACCGTGAGCGGAAGAGAAACCAAACAGCACATCATAAGGTAGGGTTGCTACTCTGACCTCACAGGTGACGTCATGAGGAGGGCGAGACTCTGAACCCACAAATTATCTGATCAACGATTGGACGATAAGTTCCAAGTCCCACCTATCAGATGATGTCGTCCGGGTACTTCAACTCTGAGCTCACATATGACGTCATGAGGAGGGCGAATCTCTGTAATCCACAAACTATATTCCCAATGATTGGTTATACCTAGGCCCCGTCTATCAGATGACGTCAGCCAGGTACTTCAAAACAGCAACCCTATCTTATGTTTTCCTTTTTGGTCCGTCTTCACCTCAGAGTCGCAATTCAGCAGGATAAAGCCGTCGTCATTTCACATAAGCCAGCGAGGTCAAACAAGGCCACCCTGATCGAAATAGGAACCAAACAGCACAACATAAAGTATGGTTGCTACTCTGAGTTACCCGAGAGACGTCATGAGAAGGGCGGGGTTCTGAACCCACAAATTATCTGATCAATGATTGGTCGGGAAGACCCACGCCCCACCTATTGGAAAACGTCATCCCGGTACTTCAACAAACCAAAACTATCTTATGTTTTGTTTGGAACGTCTTCTGCTCAGAGTCGCATTTCAGAAGTTCCCCGAGCTTTTTTTATTATTATTATTATTATTACCATAAGGAGTCTTTTAGCCAGCGAGACCTAGAAAGGCCTCCGTGAGCGGAAGAGGAAATAAACAGCACAACATAAGGTAAGGTTGCAACTCTGAATTACCCGAGTGACGTCATGAGAAGGGCGGGATTTTGTACCTATAAACCATCTGACCAATGATTGGTCATGTCCAAGCGCCACCTATCACACGAAGTCATGCCGGCTACTGCAACGAGGATCCCTATCTTATGTTCTCCTGTTTAGACCGTCTTCCGCCCAGAGTCGCAGTTCAGCAGTTGACCGAGCTTATTAAAGAGTCAAAATTCACATAAATGAGCCAGCGAGGCCAAGAAAGGCGACCGTGAGCGGAAGAGAAACCAAACAGGACATCATAAGGTAGGGTTGCTACTCTGAGCTCCCGGGTGACGTCATGAGAAGGGCGGGGCTCTGAGCCCACAAATTAACTGATCAATGATTGGTCGGTAAGTTTCAAGCCCCACCTATCAGATGACGTCACCCGCGTACTTCAACACACCAACCCTACCTTGTTTTCTCCTGTTTGGACCCTCTTCCGCCCAGACTCGCATTTCAGCAGTTGACCGAGCTTATTAAAGAGTCAACATTCACATGAATGTGCCAATGAGGCCAAGAAAGGCGACCGTGAGCGAAAGAGAAACCAAACAGGACAGCATAAGGTAGGGTTGCTACTCTGAGCTCCCGGGTGACGTCGTGAGGGTGGAGCTCTGTAATCCACAAAGTATCTGTCCAATGATTGGTTATACCCAGGCCCCGTCTACCAGATGACGTCAGCCGGGGTACTTCAATGCAGCAACCATATCTTATGTTTTCTTTTTTGGACCGTCGTCCGCTCAGAGTCGCATTTCAGCAGGATAAAGTCGTCGTCATTTCAGATAAGTCAGCGAGGCCAAACAAGGCCAACGTGAGCGGAAGAGGAACCAAACAGCACAACATAATATGTGGCTTACTGAGCTCCACCCTCATGACATCACCCGGGAACTCAGAATACAACCCTTCCTTATGATGTCCTCTTTGGTTTCTCTTAGGCTCACGGTGGCCTTTCTTGGCCTCACTGGCCCATTCATGTGAATGTCGACTCTTTAATAAGCTCGGTCAACTGCTGTAATGCGATTATGGGTGAAAGACGGTGCAAAAAGGAGAATATAAGGTAGGGTTGGTGTGTTGAAGTACCCGGAAGACGTCATCTGATAGGTGGGGTTTGGAACTTAACGACCAACCATTGATCAGATAATTTGTGTGTTTAGAGCCCCGCTCTTCTCATGACGTCACCCGGGAGCTCAGAGTAGCAACCCTACCTTATGATGTCCTGTTTGGTTTCTCTTCCCCTCATGTCGTCTTTCTTGGCCTCGCTGGCTTATTCATGCAAATGTTGACTCTTTAATAAGCTCGGTCAATTGCTCAAATGCGAATTTGGGAGGAAGATGGTCCAAATAGGAGAACATAAGGTAGGGTTGGTGCGTTGAAGTATGCGGATGACGTCGTCTGATAGGTGGGATTTGGACATAACCAAACGATTGTTTAGATGGTTTATAGGTACAAAATCCCGCCCTTCTCATGACATCACTCAGGCAAATCAAAGTAGCAACCTTACCTTATGTTGTGCTGTTTAGTTCCTTTTCCGCTCACGGTGGCCTTGTTTAGCCTCGCTGGATTACGTGAAATGACGGCGGCTTTATCCTGCTGAAATGCGACTCTGGGCGGAAGACGGTCCAAACAGGAGAACATAAGATAGGGTTGCTGCGTTGAAGTTCTCGGCTGACGTCATCTGATAGGTGGGGTTTGGGATTGACCGACCAATCATTGATCAGATAATTTGTGGGTTCAGAGCCCCGCCCTTCTCATGACATCAACCGGGAGCTCACAGTAGCAACCCTACCTTATGATGTGCTGTTTGGTTTCTCTTCCGCTCACGGTGGCCTTTTTTGGCATCGTTGGGTCGCTCATACATGTGAATGTTGACTCTTTAATAAGCTCGGTCAAATACTGCAATGCGACTATGGGGGGAAGACGGTCAAAAAAGGAGAATATAAGGTAGGGTTGGTGTGTTGAAGTATTCGGTTGACGTCATCTGATAGGTGAGGTTTGGAACTTACCGACCAATGATTGATCAGATAATTTATGTGTTCAAGGCCCAGCTCTTCTAAGAGAAACCAAACAGGAAATCATAAGGTAAGGTTGCTACTCTGAGCTCCCGGATGATATCATTAGAAGGGCGGAGCTCTGAACCCACAAATTATCTGATCAATGATTGGTCGGTCAATCCCAAACCCCACCTATCAGATGACGTCAGCCGAGAACTTCAACGCAGCAACCCTATCTTATGTTCTCCTGTTTGGACCGTCTTCCGCTCAGAGTCGCATTTCAGCAGGATAAAGCCGCCGTCATTTCACATAATCCAGCGAGGCTAACTGAACAAGGCCACCGTGACCGGAAGAGGAACCAAACAGCACAACATAAGGTAGGGTTGCTACTCTGAGTTGCCCGAGTGACGTCATGAGAAGGGCGGGGTATTGTATATACAAACAATCTGATCAATGATTCGTCGGTCATGACCAAGAGCCACCTATCATATGACGTCATCCGGGTACTTCAATGCACCAACCCGACCTTATGTTCTGTTTGGAGCGTCTTCTGCTCAGTGTCGCATTTCAGCATTTGCCCGAGCTTTATTATTATTATTATTGTTATTATTATTACCATAAGGAGTCTTCTAGCCAGCGAGGCCAAGAAAGGCCTCCGTGAGCGGAAGAGAAATCAAACAGCACAATATAAAGTAGGGGTTGCTACTCTGAGTTGCCCGGTGACGTCATGGAGGGGGGGGTATTGGGATATACAAACAATCTGATCAATGATTCGCGGGCAAGCCCAAAAGCCAAACCTTTAAAATGGGCGTCATCCGGGTACTTCAATTGCAGCAACCCTATCTTATGTCTCACTTATTTGGAACCGTCTTTTGCCTCAGAGTCGCATTCAACAGTTCAACCGAGACTTATCAAAGAGTCACATTCCACATGACTGAGCCAATGAAGCCAAGTAAGGCCACCTGAGCAGACGAGAAACAAACAGACACATAAGTAGGTTGCTACTCTGAGTTCCCGGTTGAACGGTCATGAGGGTGGATCTCTGTAATCACATTGATTATCTGTCCCATGCTTCCGTATACCCAGCCCCTCCTAAACAATTGTGACGTCAGCCGGTACATTCCAACGCAGCAACCCTATCTTATGTTCTCCTGTCACGAACCGTCTTCCGCTTTCAGAAAGTCGCATTCAGCAGGATAAAGCCGCCGTCATTTCACATAATCCAGCAGGCCAAAACAAAGCCAACGTGAGCGGAAGAGAACTAAACAGCACAACAATAAGGGTAGGTTGCTAACTCTGAGATAACCCGATTGACGTCCATCTAGAAAGGCGGGGGTAATTGGTATATACAAACTAACTGATCAATGAATTGGTTCGGGTCATGCCCAAGAGCCACCTATCAAATGACGTCATCTGTGTACTTCAATGCACCAAAGAAAGGCCACCGTGAGCCAAGAGAAACCAAACAGACGTCTATTACGGTTTGGGTTGTATTCTAGTTCCCGGGTGACGTTATAAGTGTGGAGCTCCGTAATTCACATAGTATGTGGTCCAATGATTGTTGTACCCATGCCATGCTATAGATGACAGTTCAGCCGTGTACTTCACGCCATCAACCCTAATCATATGTTTCTCCTGTTTGGACCGTCCTTTCCGCGCACAGTCGCATTTCAGCAGGATAAAGGAGCCGCCGTCAATTTCACAATAATCCAGCGAGGCTAACTAAACACGCCACCGAGAACCGGAAGATGAACCAAACAGCACAACATAAGGTAAGGGGGTTGCTACTCTGAGTTGCCCCGATTGACGACCATGGAAAAGGCGGTGTAATTTGTATATACAAACAATCTGATCAATGATAGTTCGGTCAAAGCCCAAGACCACCTATCATAAATTGACGTCATCCCGAGTATCTTCATGCACAACCCGACCTTATGTTCTGGTTTGGAGCGTCTTCTTGCTCAGTGTCGCATTTCAGCATAATGCCCGAGCTTATTATTATTAACATTAATATTATTTATTATCTTATTATTATTATTACTATAAGGAGTCTTCTAGCCAGCGAGGCCAAGACAGGCCACCGACAGCGGAAGAGAAATCAAACAGCACAATATAAAGTAGGGTTTGCTACTCTGGTTGCCCGAGTGACGTCATGGTGAGGGCGGGATTTTGTACCTATAAAACCATCATTACCAATGATTGGTCATGTGTCCAAACCCCACACTAATCAGATAACTGTCATCCGGCTACTACAATAAGCAACCTACCTTATGTTCTCCTATTTGTACCGTCCTTCCGCCCAGAGTCCCATTTTACAGCAGTTGACCGAGCTATCAAAGATCACATTCCACAAGAATGAGCCAACGAGGCAGAAAGGGCCAACGAGAGCGAAGAGAAACCAATACAGCAACAACATAAGGTAGTGTTGTTACTCTGAGCTAACCCAGTGACGCATGATAAGGCGGGGCACTAACCAACAACTTATCTGATCAATGAATTGGTCGGAATGTCCCAAGGTACCACCTATCATAAAACGGTCATCCGAGTACTTTCAAAAACACAGCAACCCTTACCTTATGTTTTCCTGTTTGGAAACCGTCTTCCCTTAGAGTGCCCTATTTTACCATAAAGTAGTCGACATTCAAATGAGGCCAAGCGAGGTTAATAAAAGTCTGACTACCGAGTGTACGTCATGAGAAGGGCGGGGCTCTGCCTGGAAACCCACAAAATATCGCCCTAAAGATTTGTTCGATCATGCCCAGGCCCCGCCTATCCGAATGACGTCAGCCGGGTAATATCCATAGCAGCAACACTATCTTATGTTCTGTTTGGACCGTCCCATTATCCGCTCCAGATTGGGTTTCACCAGTTGATATTCATTCATTGTTTTTCTTACCACAAAGAATTGTCATTTCGCATAGAGTCAGCGAGGTCAAAAAAGGCCTCCTAAGCGAAGAGGAACTAAACAGCACAACAAAAGGTAAGGATATTGCTACTCTGAGTTACCCGTATGTCATCATGAAAAAAGGGCGGGGTTTTGCATATACCAAACTAACTGATCAATGAATTTGTCGATCATGGACCAAGCGGCCACCTATCATATGACGTCATCACGGGTACTTAACGACAGGACCCTACATTATGTTCCCCTGTTTGACCCGTCCATCCGTTCAGAGTCGCATATCAGCAGTTTGTGACCGAGCTTTTATTAAAAAAAAAAAAAAAGTGTCAACATCACATGAATGAGCCAACGAGACCAAACAAGGCCCTTCCGTGAACGGAAGAGGAACCAAACATCACATTAAAGGTAGAGCTCCCAGGGTGACGTCATGCGTTCGGAGCTCTCTAAACCACAAAATATCTGTCCAATCATTGTTTATACCTAGGCCCTTCCGTCTATCATATTACAGACAGCCGGTACTTCAACATCAGCAACCCTAGTCATATGTTTCTCTCATCTTTAGACCGTCTTTCCGCTTACAGATCGCCTGATCGAAGAGTAACCAAACAGCACAAATACAAAAGGTAGGGTTGCTACTCTGACTACCCGGGTGACGATCAGAGAGGGCTGGGCGCTGAACCCACAAATTATCTCATGAATGAATAGGGTCGGTAAGTGTCCAAGGCCCCACCTATAAAAAACGTCATCCCGGGTACATCACAAACCAAAACGTCTCAAGTTCTGATTGGACCGTCATCCGCGTCAAGTGCCGTTTTTTTACCGTAAAGTGTCGTCATTCAAATGAGCCAGTGAGTTAATAAAGTCCAGAGCTACCGGTGACGTGATGAGAAAGGGCGGGGCTCTGACCCACAAAATATCTGCCCAAAGATTTTGGTCCGGTCATGCCCGAGGCCCCGCATATCAAAGACGTCCAGCCGGGAACATCATACCATCAAACCCTATCTTATGTCTCTGCTGTTGTGGACGTCAGTACGCGATCAATTGGGTTTTTCACAAGTGATCGTGTTTTCTTTTTTTTAAACCGTAAACAATTGTCATTTCGCATAAGCTATTGCGACACCAAGAAAGGCCTCCATGAGCGAAATAAAAAAGAGGAATCAAACAGTACATCATAAGTAAGGTTGCCTACAGTGACGTCCATGAGGGCGAGAGTTCCTGTAATAACAGAAAGTAATCTGTCCAATGATAGGTTATACCCCAGGCCCCGTCTAACAGATGACTTCAGCCTGGTACTTCATAGCAGCAACCCTATCTTATGTTTTCCTGTTTGAACCGTCATCCGCTAAGAGTTGGGTTTCATCAGTTGATCCTGTTTTTGTTGTTTTACCATAAACAATTGTCATTTCGCATAAGCCGGCGACGCCAAGAAAGGCCTCCGTGAGCGGAAGAGGAACTAAACAGCACAACATAAGGTAGAGTTGCTTCTCTGAGTTACCCGGATGACGTCATGATAAGGGCGGGGTTTTGTATATACAAACTATCTGATCAATGATTTGTCGGTCATGTCCAAGCGCTACCTATCATATGACATCATCCGGCTACTTCAACAGTCATGTGGGAGCGGCCGACGACCGTTCACCCACTTGCCCACATTGTGGGAAGACCTTCGCCAGCTATCAGGGCCGTAGGGGTCCACGAGAGGCAGGCACATGCCGGCTCATTTCACCACGAGTTGGCTACCAGGCACGTTCTGTCCAAGGCTCGGTGGTCTGACGGGGAGATGGAGCTCCTCGCCAGGGCTGAGGCCGGGATGGCAGCTGGTCCCTCACTAGTTGCCGGGCAGGGCTTGAACCAGCGGTTGCGGGAAATTGTCCCATCTAGGACGGTCGAAGCGATCAAAGGTCTCCGACGCAAAGCGTCGTATAAGACCAGGGTTCAGGAACTGACCTTGAACTTAAACCTCCTCCAGGAAACTGGTGAGAGTGAGGTGATGGATGGTGCGCCGATTGAGAGGCGTGTCCCAGCCACAACGTGAAGCAACACGCGGAATGACGCCCCGGGGGAAGCACCACGTACAGGGATGTACGCGAGTACGGAACCCAGTGGTGAGATGACCATTCCTCCCACGATTTGATCTGTCCCAGTCATTCCGCGGGTCCCCAATCCCCATCTCAATCGATTGCTTCCTTTGTGGCGGAGACTCGCTTATTTCGACGCATTACTACTCGACCCCACAAGTACATCGTGGGGCGAGGACGTCCTAAATGAAGCCCTTGACCACTTGCGTCAGGGTGACAGCCTCGCCGCAACCAGGGCAGTTGCAGAGCACGCATCACAGATGCTAAGCTCCTGCAACTCGCCCCAAGACCGCACGAATCGTGGTGGAGATTGTTCAAGGCAGTCGGCGAACTCAGGCCGCGTACGCCGCGCGGAGGAGGCTCCTTTGCTTGGGAACCGGCTTAGAAGGGAGCAATACCGCAAAGTACAGAGACTCTATCGTGAGAATAGATCTTTGGCTGCTGGACAGGTACTCAAAGGTGACTGGGAGGTACCGCCAACTTCGGTTGGGCCGGAACGCCTCAATCCCTTTTGGGAGGCTCTCTTCTCTCGACCATCTGAGCCGGACGAACGTGCCATTACCGACTTTGACTTAATACGTGAACAACTGGCAGAGATCATAACCGTAAACGAGGTAGCACACCACCTCAAAGCCACCAGAACATCTGCTCCTGGACCTGATGGAATGTCGACTCGGATGCTGAAGTCCATTCCTCCGAGGGTTCTGGCCAAGATGTTCAACCTCTGGTTAGCTACGTCTGCGTTACCAGAGCCATTGAAGGCTAACAGAACGGTGCTGATACCTAAGGTCCTCAACCCAACCGAACCCAAGGACTACAGGCCGATCACCATCTCCTGTGCCGTAGTCCGTCTGCTCCATAAGATCTTGAGCAGCCGCATCTCGAGCCTCGTCCAGATCGATGAAGCTCAAAAGGCATTCGTTCCAGTGGACGGATGCCTCGAGAACCTCACGATCTTGAATGCGATCGTCGGTCGTGCGCGGGCACACGCCCACGGTGTGCACCTGGCATTCCTCGACATGGCCAAAGCATTCGATACTGTTAACCATAGCACTATCGAGCGGGCCATGTCGGGGAAGGGCATCGCAGCCCTCGTCAGGACATACATTATGTCGACGTACGACCGAGCCTTCACTAACATTGAAGGCAGCGACGGGATGTCGGAGAAGATTAATATGACTCGTGGGGTCAAACAGGGTGACCCATTATCACCGATTCTCTTCAACCTTGCGATTGACGAGGGAATCGCGAGGGTGAAGGAGGCCGGTGTAAGGGTTAAGTTGGGAGACAAAACAGTATCAGCATTGGCTTTTGCCGATGATTTGGTTCTGGTTGCGCAGACGCCCACTGGCTTGCAGAGGGCAATGGACGTGATGGCTGCGACCCTCGCGGGGGGTGGGCTTCAGGTCAACCCAGGGAAGTGTCGTACCCTCAGCATAGAGGTCATCCAGGTACTTCAACAAACCAAAATTATCTTATGTTTTGTTTGGACCTTCTGCTCAGAGTCGCATTTCAGCATTTGCCCGAGCTTTTTTTATTATTATTATCACCATAAAGAGTCTTCTAGCCAGCGAGGCCAAGAAAGGCCTACGTGAGTGGAAGAGAAATCAAACAGCACAACATAAGGTAGGGTTGCTACTCTGAGTTGCCCGAGTGACGTCATGAGAAGGGCGGGGTTTTGTATATACAAAAGTATTTGATCAATGATTGGTCGGTCATGCCCAAGCGCGACCTATCATATGACGTCATCCGAGTACTTCAACACAGCAACCCTACCTTATGTTCTCCTGTTTGGACCGTCTTCCGCTCAGAGTGCCCTTTTTTTTACCATAAAGTGTCGTCATTCAAATGAGCCAGCGAGGTTAAGAAAGTCTTAGGTACCGGATGACGTCATGAGAAGGGCGGGGCTCTGAACCCACAAAATATCTGCCCAAAGATTTGGTTGGTCATGCCCAGGCCTCGCCTATCAGATTACGTTAGCCGGGTACGTCATACCAGCAACCCTATCTTATGTTCTCCTGTTTGGACCGTCATCCGCTCAGAGTTGGGTTTCAAAAATTGACCGTATTTTTGTTTCTTTTATCATTAAGAATAGCCATTTCGCATGAGCCGGCGACGCCAAGAAAGGCCTCCGTGAGGGAAAGAGGAACTAAACAGCACAACATAAGGTAAGGTTGCTACTCTGAGTTGCCCGAGTGACGTCATGAGAAGGGCGGGATTTTGTACCTATAAACCATCTGACCAATGATTGGTCATGTCCAATCCCCACCTATCAGACGACGTCACCCGGCTACTTCAACGCAGGATCCCTATCTTATGTTCTCCTGTTTGGATCGTCTTCCGCACAGAGTCGCATTTCAGCAGTTGAACGAGGTTATTAAAGAGTCAACATTTACATAAATGAGCCATTGAGGCAAAGAAAGGTCACCGTGAGCGGAAGAGAAACCAAACAGGACATCATAAGGTAGGGTTGCTACTCTGAGCTCCCGGGTGACGTCATGCGTTCGGAGCTGTGTAATCCACAAAGTATCTGTCTAATGATATGTTATACCCAGGCCCCGTCTATCAGATGACGTCATCAGGGTGCTTCAACGCAGCAAACTTATCTTATCTTTTCCTTTTTGGACCGTCTTCCGCTCAGAGACGCATTTCAGCACGATAAAGCCGTCGTCATTTCACATAAGCTCGGGAGGTCAAACAAGGCCACCGTGATCGAAAGAGGAACCAAACAGCACAACATAAGGTAGGGTTGCTACTCTGAGCTACCCGGGTGACGTTATGAGAAGGGCGGGGTTCCGAACCCACAAAATATCTGATCAATGATTGGTCGGTAAAACCCAAGCAACACCTATCAGATGACGTCATCCAGGTACTTCAAGAAACCAAAACTATCTTATGTTCTGTTTGGACCGTCTTCTGCTCAGAGTCGCATTTCAGCATTTGCCCGAGCTTTTTTTATTATTATTATTACCATAAGGAGTCTTCTAGCCAGCGAGGCCAAGAAAGGCCTACGTGAGTGGAAGAGAAATCAAACAGCACAACATAAGGTAGGGTTGCTACTCTGAGTTGCCCGAGTGACGTCATGAGAAGGGCGGGGTTTTGTATATACAAACTATTTGATCAATGATTGGTCGGTCATGCCCCAGCGCCACCTATCATATGACGTCATCCGGCTACTTCAACACAGCAACCCTACTTTATGTTCTCCTGTTTGGACCGTCTTCTGCTAAGCGTGCCTTTTTTTTTTACCATAAATGTCGTCATTCAAATGAGCCAGCAAGGCTAAGAAAGACCTCCGTGAGCGGAAGAGGAACCAAATAGCACAACATAAGGGAGGATTGCTGCGCTGAGCTACCGGGTGACGTCATGAGAAGGGCGGGATTTTGTACCTATAAACCATCAGACCAATGATTGGTCATGTCCAAGCTCTCCACCTATCAGACGACGTCAGCAGGCTACTTCAACACACCAACCCTACCATATGTTTTCCTATTTGGACCGTCTTCTGCCCAGAGACGCATTTGAGCAGTTGACCATCCTTATTAAAGAGTCAACATTCACATGAATGAGCCAGCGAGTCTAAACAAGGGCTCCGTAAGCGGAAGAGGAACTAAACAGCACAACTTAAGGTAGCGCTGCTGCTCTGAGTTGCCCGAGTGACGTCATGGGGAGGGGGGGATTTTGTACCTATAAACCATCTGACCAATGATTGGTCATGTCCAAGACGACGTCAGCCGGCTACTTCAACACACCAACCATACCTTATGTTCTCCTGCTTGGACCGTCTACCGCCCAGATTCGCCATTTCACCAGTTGACCGAGCTTATTAAAGAGTCAATATTCACATAAATGAGCCATTGAGGCAAAGAAAGGTCACCGTGAGCGGAAGAGAAACCAAACAGGACATCATAAGGTAGGGTTGCTACTCAGAGCTCCCGGGTGACGTCATGAGGGCGGAGCTCTGTAATCCACAAAGTATCTGTCCAATGATTGGTTATACCCAGGCCCCGTCTATCAGATGACGTCATCAGGGTACTTCAACGCAGCAACCCTATCTTATCTTTTCCTTTTTGGACCGTCTTCCGCTCAGAGTCGCATTTCAGCACGATAAAGCCGTGGTCTTTTCACATATAAGCCAGCGAGGTCAAACAAGGCCATCGTGATCGGAAGAGGAACCAAACAGCACAACATAAGGTAGGGTTGCTACTCTGAGTTGCCCGAGTGACGTCATGAGAAGGGCGGGATTCTGAACCCACAAATTATCTAATCAATGATTGGTCGGTCATGCCCCAGCGCCACCTATCATATGACGTCATCCGGCTACTTCAACACACCAACCCTATCTTATGTTCTCCTGTTTGGACCGTCTTCCGCTCAGAGTGCCTTTTTTTTTTTTACCATGAATGTCGTCATTCAAATGAGCCAGTAAGGCTAAGAAAGACTTCCGTGAGTGGAACAGGAACCAAATAGCACAACATAAGGGAGGATTGCTGCGCTGAGCTACCGGGTGACGTCATGAGAAGGGCGGGGCTCTGAACCCACAAAATATCTGCCCAAAGATTTGGTCGATCATGCCCAGGCCCCGCCTATCAGATGACGTCAACCAGGTACTTCATAGCAGCAACCCTATCTTATGTTCTCCTGTTTGGACCGTCATCCACTCAGAGTTGGGTTTCACCAGTTGATCGTGTTTTTTTTTTTTTTAAACATAAGCAATTGTTATTTCGCATGAGCCGGCGACGCCAAAAAAGGTCTCCGTGAGCGGAAGAGGAACCAAACAGCACAACATAAGGTAAAGTTGCTACTCTGAGTTGCCCGAGTGACGTCATGAGAAGGGCGGGATTTTGTACCTATAAACCAACTGACCAATGATTGCTTGTGCTGTTTGGTTCCTCTTTCGGTCACGTTGGCCTTGTTTAGTTAGCCTCGCTGGATTATGTGAAATGACGGCGGTTTTATCCTGCTGAAATGCGACTCTGAGCGGAAGACGGTCCAAACAGAAGAACATAAGATAGGGTTGCTGCGTTGAAGTTGTCGGCTGACGTCATCTGATACGTGGGGTTTGGAACTTACTGACCAATCATTGATCAGATAACCTATGTGTTCAAAGCCCATTTCTTCTCATGACGTCATCCGGGAGCTCAGAGTAGCAACCCTACCTTATGATGTCCTGTTTGGTTTCTTTCCCCCTTACGTCGCCTTTCTTGGCCTCGCTGGCTCATTCATGTGAATGTTAACTCTTTGATAAGCTCGGTCAACTGCTGAAATGCTACTCTTGGCAGAAGACGGTCGAACCAGGAGAACATAAAGTAGGGTTACTGCGTTGAAGTAGCCGATTGACGTTATCTGATAGGTGGGGATTGGAATTGACGGACCAATCATTGATCAGATAATTTGTGGGTTCCGAACCCCACCTTTCTCTTGACGTCACCCGGGTACCTCAGAGTAGCAACCCTACCTTATGTTGTGCTGTTTGATTCCTCTTCCGCTCACGGTAGCTTTGTTTGGCCTCGCTGGATTATGTGAAATGAAGGCGCCTTTATCCTGCTGAAATGCGACTCTGAGCGGAAGACGGTCTAAACAGGAGAAGATAAGATAGGGTTGCTGCGTTGAAGTACCTGGCTGACGTCACCTGATAGGCAGGGCCTGGGTATAACCAATCATTGGACACATACTATGTGGATTACAGAGCTCCACCCTCATGACGTCACCCGGGAACTCAGAGTAGCAACCCTACTTTATGATGACCTGTTTGGGTTCTCTTCCGCTCATGGTGGCCTTACTTGGCCTCTCTGGCTCAATCATGTGAATGTTGACTCTTTGATAAGCTCGGTCAAGTACTGAAATGCGACTCAGGGGGGAAGATGGTCCAAATAGGAGAACATAATTAGGGTTGCTGCAATAAAGTAGTCGGCTGACGTCATCTGATAGGTGGGGTTTGGGATTGACCGACCAATCATTGATCAGATAATTTATGTGTTCAGCGCCCCGCCCTTCTTATGTTATCACCCGGGAGCTCAGAGTAGCAACCGTGCCTTATGATGTGCTGTTTGGTTTCTCTTCCGCTCACGGTGGCCTTTTCTTGGCCTCGTTGGCTCATTCATGTGTAAGTTGACTCACTCTTTAATAAGCTCGGTCAACTGCTGAAATGCGACTCAGGGTAGAAGACTGTACAAATAGGAGAACATAAGGTAGGTTGCTCTATTGAAGTAGACGGATGACGTCGTTTCATAGGTGTGGCTTGGACATGACCAATCATTGGTCAGATGCCTTATAGGTACAAAATCCACCCCTTTTCATGACGTCACTCGGGCAAATCAGAGAAGCAACACTAACTTATGTTGTGCTGTTTGGTTCCTCTTTCGGTCACGGAGGCCTTGTTTAGTTAGCCTCGCTGGATTATGTGAAAAGACGGCGGCTTTATCCTGCTGAAATGCGACTCTGAACGGATGACGGTCCAAACAGGAGAACATAAGATAGGGTTGCTGCGTTGAAGTTGTCGGCTGACGTCATGTGATAGGTGGGGTTTGGGATTGACCGACCAATCATTGATAAGATAATTTGTGCGTTCAGAGCCCCGCCCTTCTCATGACATCATCCGGAAGCTCAGAGAAGCATCCCTACCTTATGATGTGCTGTTTGGTTTCTCTTCCGCTCACGGTGGCCTTTCTTGGCCTCGTTGGCTCGCTCATACATGTGAATGTCGACTCTTTAATAAGCTCGGTCAACTACTGCAATGCGACTATGGGCGGAAGTCGGTCAAAAAAGGAGAACATAAGGTAGGGTTGGTGTGTTGAAGTATTCGGATGACATCATCTGATATGTGGGGTTTGGAACTTATCAACCAATCATTGATCAGATAATTTATGTATTTAGAGCCCAGCTCTTCTTATGACGTCACCCGGGAACTCAGAGTAGCAATCGTACCTTATGATGTCCTGTTTGGTTTCTCTCCCCCTTACGTCGGCTTTCTTGGTCTAGTTGGCTCATTCATGTGAATGTTGACTAACTCTTTAATAAGCTCGGTCAACTGCTGAAATGCGACTCCGGGCGGAAGATGGTACAAATAGGAGAACATAAGGTAGGTTTGCTGCGTTCAAATTGCCGGATGACGTTATCTGATAGGTGGGGTTTGGAATTGACCGACCAATCATTGATCAGATAATTTATGTGTTCCGAACCCCGCCTTTCTCATGACGTCACCCGGGTACCTCAGAGTAACAACCCTACCTTATGTTGTGCTGTTTGATTCCTCTTCCGCACACGGTAGCCTTGTTTAGCCTCGTAGGATTATGTGAAATGAAGGCGCCTTTATCCTGCTGAAATGCGACTCAGAGCGGAAGACGGTCTAATCAGGAGAACATAAGATAGGGTTGCTGCGTTGAAGTACCTGGCTGACGTTATCTGATAGGCGGGGCCTGGGTATAACCAATCATGGGACACATACTATGTGGATTAAAGAGCTCCACCTTCATGACGTTACCCGGGAACTGAGAGTAGCAACCCTATCTTACGATGTCCTGTTTGGTTTCTCTTCCGCTCACGGTGGCCTTAATTGGCCTCATTGGCTCAACCATGTGAATGTTGACTCTTTGATAAGTTCGGTCAACTGCTGAAATACGACTACGGGCGGAAGGCGGTACAAATAGGAGAACATAAGTTGGGTTTCTCTATTGAAGTAGCCGGATGACGTCGTTTCATAGGTGGGGCTTGGACATGACCAATCATTGGTCAGATGCCTCATAGGTACAAAATCCCGCCCTGCTCATGACGTCACTCGGGCAGCTCAGAGTAGCAACCTTACTTTATATTTTGCTGTTTGATTTCTCTTCCGCTCACGGAGGCCTTTCTTGGCCTCGCTGGCTAGAAGACTCCTTATGGTGATAATAAAAATAATAATAATAATAATAAAGCTCGGGCAAATACTGAAATGCAACTCTGAGCAGAAGACGCTCCAAACAGAACATAAGGCTGACGTCATATGATAGGTGGGGTTTGGGATAGCCCGGTCAATCATTGATCAGATAATTTGTGGGTTCAGAGCCCCGCCCATCTCATGACATCATCCGGGAGCTCAGAGAAGCAACCCTACCTTATGATGTGCTGTTTGGTTTCTCTTCCGCTCACGGTGGCCTTTCCTGGCCTCGTTGGCTCGCTCACACATGTGAATGTCGACTCTTTAATAAGCTCGGTCATCTACTGCAATGCGACTATGGGCGGAAGATGGTTAAAAAATGAGAACATAAGGTAGGGTTGGTTTGTTGAAGTATTCGGATGACGTCATCTGATAGGTGGGGTTTGGAACTTACCGACCAATCATTGATCAAATAATTTATGTGTTCAAAGCCCCGCCCTTCTCATGACGTCACCCGGGAGCTCAGAGTAGTAACCCTACCTTATGATGTCCTGTTTGGTTTCTCTTCCCCTCTCGGTGGCCTTACTTGGCCTCACTGGCCAATGTTGACTCTTTAATAAGCTCGGTCAACTACTGAAATGCGAGTTTGGGTGGAAGACGGTCCAAACAGGAGAACATAATTAGGGTTGCTGCAATGAAGTAGTCGGCTGACGTCATCTAATAGGTGGGGTTTGGGATTGACCGACCAATCATTGATCAGATAATTTGTGTGTGCAAAGCCCCGCCTTCTCATGACATCATACGGGAGCTCAGAGTAGCAACCCTACCTTATGATGTGCTGTT